>NC_057933.1:78462206-78525336 GCF_018555375.3 Anguilla rostrata | reverse complement strand
AACACTGGCTTTTTTGGCTACTCTTTTTTTTTTAACAGGAAGTCAAAGGATGAGGATTCGGAAGTGTTCTATTATCTCTGAACTCAAACCGCTTTTAGTTTGAACATTAGTATTATTATTATTACTAGTTGATTTGTATCTATGCCCACAAAAAAGGCAAGGCTATGGACTGTCTTTTAAGTAAAAAACTCATGTTCTGTTTTTACAGCACAAACCCTTTCCGTCCACTTGCAATTCGTCTGTTCGATCCACAACTGACAACTGACTGTGTTTAATAAAAGTGCACCACTAACCCCACAACTGACTGTGATGTCATCAAAATGTGCCACTATTCCAGCCTGGTTCCAGTTCTACAGTGGAAGAGGTAGTTAAGTGACCCAGCCTGGTTCCAGTTTGACCCAGCCTGGTTCCAGTTCTACAGTGGAAAGGGTCTCGGAGACCCAGCCGGCCTGAAGTTCTATAGGGGAAAGGGGGCACAGATGAGGCCCGGCCTGGTTTCGGTTTTATAATGGAAAAAGAATATATGAGCAGCCTGGTTATAGCTGCACATCGCAGAAGGGATATCCACGCTAAGTGAGCCAGAACAAAATCAGCCTGGTTCAGATTCAACAGTGCTGAAACTGTACAGAAGCAAATCAGCCTGGTTCTGACTCGACAGCACTGAAACTGTACAGAAGCAAATCAGCCTGGTTCTGACTCGACAGCACTGAAACTGTACAGAAGCAAATCAGCCTGGTTCTGACTCGACAGCGCTGAAACTGTACAGAAGCAAATCAGCCTGGTTCTGACTCGACAGTGCTGAAACTGTACAGAAGCAAATCAGCCTGGTTCCAGGTCTGCAGTGGAAAGGGATGAAGTGCACTGGATGTTTCCATGGCCCTAGTGACTCTTGACAGGCAGACGTACTCCTGGAAACATTCCCACAGTGTGGGAAGGGTCAGCTAAAGAACACTGGCGTTTTTTGGCTACTCTTATTTTTTTAACAGGGAAGTCAAAGGATCGAGGATTCAAGGAAGTGTTCTATTATCTCTGAACTCAAACCGCTATGTAGTTTGAACACTTAGTATTATTATTATTACTAGTTGATTTGTATCTATGCACCACAACATTAAGGCAAGGCTATGGACTGTCTTTTAAGTACAGAACTCATGTTCTGATTTCACAGCACAAACCCTTCACGTCCACTTGCAATTCGTCATGTTCGATCCACAACTGACTGTGATGTCATCAAAATGTGCCACTATTCCAGCCTGGCATGATCAATAGAAGCGAGAGTACAAATAGGACATTTAAGAACAGATATGATTTTGTCACGTAAAGAAAAAACATCTAACAAGAAATAAAGGAACTTAAGAAATACCTACAAACAAACACTAAAACACAGACAGTAGCATTAGCATTATCTATGATCACTGAACAGCACTCCATGCTAACAGTGCTAACACTGGAACTTATCCAGGAGAATGAGCCCTGAAACCAGAATGTGAATCAAAACAGGATATTTTTAGAATCGATTTGCCTGTGAATATAAATATGACATTAGGTATGCAGGTCAGATTCAGTGTTTTGAGAATTTCCCATGTTTTCTTTTCTAATTTTTTTGCTGTATTATCTACATTTCCCAGAGAACTTGGGCTTGCATTTGTAACCTAAATTGACATGTTTTTTTTAATGAGATCAAAGCAAGCTGAAAAAGAAAACAGGCTTATTTTTCGTGACAGAACCCCCCCCCCCCCCCCCGCACAACCTCACCCTGTGGCACCGTACGTAACGAGGTGCAACAAGCTAAGCGACGAGGAAGATCTAACAGGTGACAGGTGAGCTTAGACATAATAGCACCTCCAGCGTTTCCAAAAAAAATAATTTTTAAAAAAGGAGAAGAGATCTCATAAAACCACCCTAAAAAAACCACCGTCAACATAAATGTCATTCCGGGTCCAGGACACAGCCGGTTCCATTTTGTGTACATCAGACCCGCAAATAACAGGCCCCCATTGCAATATCCAGCCACTCTTCTTCAGTGCGCAAACATGTTGGGTCGGTTTCCCAGAGATGGACTGAGCCTCGCTCTAGACTAAAAGGAAAAATTCAACGAATATCTCCATTGATAAAAGTTTTTAGTCTCGGTCGAGGCTTAATTCATGTCTATGAAACCAGCCCGTGGCTTATTATAATATAGTATGTACTGTATAGTATTGTACTATGTATAGTATAGACCAGTTATCTCATTCATTGTAGGTGATAAAGTGAAAGGTGATCATTCAGCAAGAAATGAGTTGTGCAGAGGTACAGGTACAATAATAGGTGTCAAACAGGTGAGTATATACATACTTCTGCAAAAAATAAATAAGGCAATGACCCAAAAGAACAAGAGTAATCACTTTTTCTAAAATGTGTCTTTTGCACAGTACATCTTTATCAGGAAGAGGGATCTTGTACAGAGGGAAATCAACATACTTTGTTAAAAATAAAAACAAGCAACTGACATGGTTCTTCTGATTCCAGTGATGAGTCAATGGGTTGTTTTCCTGGTCATCAACGGCACAGTATGGCTTTCGTAGGATCACTCTGTGTAATGATACGCTATGCTATGCTGTGCTCAGTCATACTATGCTACGCTATGCTAAACTCGGCTGTGCTACGCTATGCTATGCTATGCTATGCTCAGTCATACTATGCTACGCCATGCTTTGCTCAGTCATACTATGCTACGCTATGCTATGCTCAGCTGTGCTATGCTACGCTGTGTTGTGTTTTAAATGACCCAGCCCATCCGGTGATTTGATTGGCTGTGGGGCTGAGGTATGGAGAGAGCGTCTCGTCGAGGAGCCCACAGGTGCACTACAGTACTGCCGCAGCGCAGGAGAAAACCGCCACCCCTCGTGACCTCACCGCGTTCGCCCCAAACGTGTGAAAGGTGGAAACACGGTCTGGATCATCATGCTGCCCCATACCAAGGGTCAAACTGGCAAGGGGGGCGAGAGCCGACGCCTCTGCCCGCCCGTCCAAACTATCCCAGGAGACCCCACTCACAACAGAGACCGCGCGCGCCTGCCTCCGTCTCTCCGGCCACCGCGGGAAAAACACACCGTGCTCATGAAGCCACTCGTGACATGTTTTGATGGGAAAATTAATCTCAGACAAACAAGGAAAGGGAAGATCGAACGTGGTCATACTCACGGGGTAACTCCGTATATATCCAAGCTTAGGTACGGACGGACGGACGGACGGACGGAAAGAAAGCAGAAAATACACACTTCACTTCCGCTTTTAACAACTTCGTTCAAGTGCAAGAAAAACAAACTGCTTCACTGTCAAGGTTTTCTGACAGAGCTTCAGAAGGCCTGTTTTTTTTACGGTGTGGCAGAAATTTGCACGTGGTGAATGTAATGCTTGTTACAGGAAACGGCGATTGTGCAGAAATGGGCAGTTAGTAAAGCTCTCGTTCAGAAGTCAAATTTGTTTAACAAGCCGCTGTCTGACATCGATTACTTATCCTTATTATTAAAAACAAAAATCAATAAAAAAAAAACAGGCCATTTAGACAAATTCCTGACAGTGTTTTGTTAACAAAAACAAAGAAAAAAAAAAAAAGAAAGAAGCCTGACCACATCAGCTGTGCACTGTAATTCGGAAGAGGAAGTGATGTCACCAGAGTTGGTCACATGGTCGGGGCTGCAGCTGCCTGATTGGCCGGACAGGGGAGCAGGTCCTTACCTTGTTGCGTTTGAAGTAGGCCCGGCGGCAGGCGGCGAAGCACTTCTCGCTGCAGAAGCTCTTGAGCTCGCTGCCCATGCTGAGGGAGTAGCGCTTCACCCCGACCTTCTGGCACCACGCACACATGATCTGCACGTTAGACATGTCCTCCTCTGAGAGAGAGAGAGAGGGAGAGAGAGAGAGGGGGGAGAGGAGGGAGAGAGAGAGGAGAGAGAGGAGGGGAGAGGGAGAGGAGAGAGGGAGGGGGAGAGAGGGAGAGGGGAGGAGAGGGGAAGAGAGAGGGAGGGAGAGGGGGAAGAGGAGGGAGAGAGAGAGAGAGAGAGAGGGAGAGGAGAGGAGGAGAGAGGGAGAGAGGAGAGAGAGAGAGAGAGAGAGGAGGAGAGGGGGGAGAGGAGGGAGAGAGAGAGAGGAGGAGGGAGAGGAGAGAGAGAGAGGGGTGAGAGCGAGAGAGAGTAGGGGGAGAGAGAGAGAGAGGGAGGGGGGAGGAGAGGAGAGAGAGAGGGAGGGGGAGAGAGAGGAAGAGAGAGAGAGGATAGAGAGGGAGAGAGAGAGAAACCTAAAACACTGCACCACCACACCACACTCACACATACACACCAACACATTCACATACACACACACACACACACACAACAACGCACACACAAACACACACACAGTGACCATTGACCATAAGCAGAGATTAAGGGGGGCCAACCATGCCACCCCCCTGCCACCGCCACCCCCCCCCCCCACCCGATCTGCAATTGCAAATCTCTCCCTCCCTATCTGCGCTAGCAATCTGACACCCCCCTGGTTTGCAATCGCAAATCTTCCCCCCCATCCGCGCTAGCAATTTGACTCCAAACACCCACCACCCCCATCTGCGACCGCAAATCTCTCACCCCCCCCCCCCCCATGCTGAAATGTCAAACACCACCTATGCCATTGACTCAATCAACATTAGCTCGCAGCTAAATCCAGTAGTTTTGTTTTGTACCCCCCTCACAATCAGGGTGTGGCAGGTTCAGCAACAACCAATAGGAACTCACCTCACTATCTTTGCGGAGGGAAAAAAAAAAAAACTTCACATTGCTTTCACTTGTACATTAAACACGAGGACATCGAAGCAGACCCTGCCCGAGACAGCACTGCAGCACAACCAGCAACCAAAAAATCAATGGCCCTTTCTTTCGGTGTGAACAATGTTTTACTAAGGTTGACAGGAAAAAAAGAAGAAGAACTATACACAGGTGTGTTGGGGAAACCATTTCATTATCCAGAATAAAATAGTATAAAATTGAGACAAATATACACACGAGATCATATTAGACCTTGAGCATCACTCTGAAAAATGCAGCCCATTGCCAATTTCTTTCAGCTTAAGTGCTATTGCTGTTTAGCCATGAATCTCTCAAGACGAACGATGGAATGTACGTGACATACTTGCTTAAATTAAAAGAAGTTTAATTTTAGTTTAGTTTTTAAAAAGTTACATTTTATATGCAGCAGTGACCACTGACAGCCAGTGAGAGCCTGTGCTCTGTGAGGCAGACCCGGAGAGACCCAGTTTTATATCGTCGTTTAGGACAAACGATCACGGGATGGAATCAATGATCTTTTTCTGACCAATGACTTCCTGATCTGGCCCAGAATGCACTGCAGTGAGTGTGGACAGGCCCAGTCCTAGGCTCCACAGCAACTGGAGTCTGTGTGTGTGTGTGCGCGTGCGTGCGTGCGTGCGTACGCATGTGTGTGCTGGGCTCCAGGTCATGTGCAGGTCCAAGAACTGTACCAAATTCAGTTCTGTAATTGATTAAGTCTCCTTTCTTCCTGTCACATAATGGAATCCTCCGACCTCTCTGGGCTCAGCTACATGGTCTGGTCCCAAGAAGTGGAGACCAACCATAGGGGCTCTCTTAATGGTAACACGTCTCTCTCTCTCTCTCTCTCTCTCACACACACACACACACACACACACACAGAAGAGATTGGCTTCCTCTCCACCCTCAGGCCTGCACTGTAATGCTGCAATCCACAGGGTGGCTTTGAGTTCAGACAGCTCATATAGACAGTGACAGTGATTTTCTGCTGTACAACCAGCCCATGCACCAACACTGAGACCCCCACTGACCACCAGAACATCTACTAAGCAGTGGAACACAACACCTCACCCCTCTAGCTCAACCCAGAGCTCCCAGCATGGTCCATCCTGACCTCTACACTGAACTAATCGCTGCCTCACTACGCATTTGGACCCCAGAGTCATGATATCACAGCGCATTACTATTGTATGACTTCTATTTAAATTAGATGAAAGGTCTGCCTATTGCTCTGCACTAGGTGTACATGTACGCCCTGTAGTCTGCTCCTTATCGTTTTTAATAGCATTCGGAGGCTAATCATCGACCCTGCCAGGGTTGAACGTTCTCTCCTGATGCTGCAATACTTTGTAAGTCACCCCGTATAAGAGCGTCTGCTGAATACCAAACTGTAATTGTAATTCTAAGTGCCCCCACAGCGCCATGGTCTAAGATGGCTGACCCCTTCTTCCACACCTCCACCCTCAGCACACCTTCAGACTTCTACAGAGATAAGAGTCTCAGGCCGATTTTTTAGCTGCTTAAAGAAATTCCTTTGTATGCCTTGGGGGGGGGGGGCTGGAGAGATGGAGGTACACAACATTCCTGTGGTTTGACATGTCAATTACACTGTCTCTCTCAAGGGCGATAATCTGCAAACTAGACATCCGACAAAACAACGAATAATAAATAAAATAAAGATAAAACAGGCTTTACGACTATGAAGAGGAGCACGTGCAGAGCGGAGGGGTCCTTGGGCCAGCCCCCTGACGGACTGCCGAAAGCGTTCTTACGCAGGGTCAGCGCGGGGCTACCCAACGCTTTAGACAGCTCCCACCCGGCAAAGGGCCCCCATGTACCCTCCCCAGGGCTAATGCCACACCGCATCCTCTCCCGGTAATGGCGGTATGCCCCCCCCCCCCCCCCCCCAACACCCTCAGCCACCCTACCACCCCGCCCCCCCCCCAACACCCCCACACCCTACCACCCCGCCCCCCCATCCCCCCCTCCTCCAGGGCTTCAGAGGTTCGCGCGCTGAACGAATCTCGCCGCTCAAGAGCGGGAGCCGCGTTCCGCCTTTTTCCCGGGCCGTTACTATGGTTACAGGCCCCGCCCCCCACCCCCCGTTTTTCCCGAGGAGGGGTTGGTGCAGCCGCTAAGGATCGATACGTTTGCCACGGAGACTGGGAGAAGAGGGCGGGGCCACGATCTGACAGGCAGACGGGGTGCAGGCTAAGGGGGTGCGGGAGGCAGGGAGGCGATGGCGGGGAGATGGGGTGTTTGGGGGGGGGGGGGGTGGTGCCACAGACAGCTCACGTAGCTCACACACTCTTTTCCTCTTTCTCAGTCTTTGTCTCTGCCCTATTCTTTCTCTCTCTCTCTATTTCTCTCTGCTTTCTCTCTATCCCTCTTACTTTTCTCCTCTCTCCATCCCTCTCTCTCTCTCTCTCTCCGTTTTTCATTAAGAATGCACAGCATCACCGCCGCAGTAATCAGGGTCTGTAAGGCCAGCTCTGCGTTTCCTGCGTCGCTGAATGTGCCGCCTCCGCCCACGTCCCTTAAATCAGCCCAGGGGTGCTAATGTACCCGCCCCAAACTGCGTGTAACTGGCTGCCGTCCCGCAGACTCAGCGAGCTGGCCCACTGGTAGGGCACACGGGTACAGCACACGCCCCACCTCCCGGCCAGAGGGAACGAGGGCCCCCCCCCAAAAAAAATGGGTGGGCACGAGATTCCTTAGCTGGAAGCGGGACAGGAAATCATTATTAATGGGGGGGGGGGGCGTTAATGACTATGCTGTGCTGCTCTGGCATGTGTGTGTGTGTGGTGGTGTGTGTGGTGTAGCATGTGTGTGTGTGATTATGAGTGTGGTCTGTGTGTGGTGTATGTGATTGAGGGTGTGGGTTGCTGAGTGTACGTGTGTGTGTGAGTGTGAGCGTGTGTGTGTGTGCGTGAGTGTGAGCGTGTGAGTGTGTGTGTGTGTGATTATGAGTGTGTGTGTGTGTGTGTGTGTGTGTGTGTGCTGTCGCTCGTCGCGCTGCGTAGCGGGAGCTGGGAGGGGAGTGACAGCAGATCACTCCCATGATGCCCTGTGACAGCTCTCCCCTCGCGGGCAGAGAGAGGAGGTGGCTCTCGCCCCGGGGCTCGTGCTCCTACTGGGGGGGGGGGGGGGGGAGTCTGTGGGGGAGGGGGGGGCTCTGGTTGAGGAGTATGCATACCAACTGACTCTCGCTGGAGAGACAAAAAGGTTTTGGGGGTGAGGGCTGTGTGTGTGCGCTTCAATTTGCAGCAGAGAAGCAGAGATGTGTGTACATGCACATAAATACACACACACACGCACACACATGAGCACACTCATACATGCGCGCACACCACACCACTGCACATCTGCACACATAATGAACACACACATATAAACATGCCGACCAAATCATGCTGACAACAAAGAGGTGATTTGGTTTTCTTCAATTAACAAGCTAAAAATTGAATTTCCTTGCATTAAAGATGGTGATTTGGTTTGCGTGCAACAACAGCAAGAATTGATTTCTCTCAGTGACTGCATGATGCTGCTGCCCGACTGCGGCATCAATCACACAAAGCATTATTCCTCAGGACAACTTTTACACCAGAGAGCCCTCACCGTTCGAGATCAGATCACCCCCAAACCAGTTTACACCAGAGTACCCCCAAACCAGTTTACATCAGACACCTCCAAACCAGTTTACATCAGAGCTACCCCAAACCAGTTTACATCAGACACCCCAAACCAGTTTCACAGACCACCCCCAAACCAGTTTACATCAGACCACCTCCAAACCAGTTTACATCAGAGTACCCCCAAACCAGTTTACATCAGAGTACCCCCAAACCAGTTTACATCAGAGTACCCCCAAACCAGTTTACATCAGACCACCCCCAAACCAGTTTACATCAGACCACCTCCAAACCAGTTTACATCAGACCACCTCCAAACCAGTTTACATCAGAGTACCCCCAAACCAGTTTACATCAGACCACCTCCAAACCAGTTTACATCAGACCACCTCCAAACCAGTTTACATCAGACCACCCCCAAACCAGTTTACATCAGAGTACCCCCAAACAAGTTTACGTCAGACCACCCCCAAACCAGTTTACATCAGAGTACCCCCAAACCAGTTTACATCAGACCACCTCCAAACCAATTTACATCAGACCACCCCCAAACCAGTTTACATCAGACTACCCCAAACCAGTTTACATCAGAGTACCCCCAAACCAGTTTACATCAGACCACCTCCAAACCAGTTACATCAGTCCACCCCAAACCAATTTACATCAGACCACCCCAAACCAGTTTACATCAGAGTACCACCCAAACCAGTTTACATCAGAGTACCCCCAAACCAGTTTACATCAGAGTACCCCCAAACCAGTTTACATCAGAGTACCCCCAAACAAGTTTACATCAGACCACCTCCAAACCAGTTTACATCAGAGTACCCCCAAACCAGTTTACATCAGACCACCCCCAAACCAGTTTACATCAGATCACCCCCAAACCAGTTTACATCAGAGTACCCCCAAACCAGTTTACATCAGAGTACCCCCAAACCAGTTTACATCAGAGTACCCCCAAACCAGTTTACATCAGACCACCTCCAAACCAGCTTACATCAGTCCACCCTCAAATCAATTTACATCAGACCACCCCCAAACCAGTTTACATCAGAGTACCCCCAAACCAGTTTACATCAGAGTACCCCCAAACCAGTTTACATCAGACCACCTCCAAACCAGCTTACATCAGAGTACCCCCAAACCAGTTTACATCAGACCACCTCCAAACCAGCTTACATCAGAGTACCCCCAAACCAGTTTACAGCAGACCACCCCAAACAACTTTACATCAGATCACCTCCAAACCAGTTTACATCAGACCACCACCCAAACACCAGTTTACGTCAGACCACCCCAAACCAGTTTACATCAGACCACCCCCAAACCAGTTTACAGCAGACCACCCCAAACCAGTTTACAGCAGACCACCCCCAAACCAGTTTACATCAGAGTACCCCCAAACAAGTTTACATCAGACCACCTCCAAACCAGTTTGCATCAGACCACCCCCAAACCAGTTTACATCAGAGTACCCCCAAACCAGTTTACATCAGACCACCTCCAAACCAGTTTACATGAGACCACCTCCAAACCAGTTTACATCAGAGTACCCACAAACCAGTTTACATCAGACCACCTCCAAACCAGTTTACATCAGACCACCCCCAAACCAGTTTACATCAGACCACCTCCAAACCAGTTTGGGTTTTGCTCTTTACATAGTGAAGCACTTTTTCAAAATTTTAATAACAGAGCCGCGCTTCTGACAAAAGATTTGTCCATCCAAAACGTAATACAAACCCACAAACAAGAGATGAGGTTTTCTCTGACAGAGATGATTTGTTGATTGTTCTGAGATGAAGTGAATGACACAGCTCAGTTGTGAATATTGCGAATACTGGCATACAGGTCTGTGGAAACACTGGAATAGAAATAGTGCAGTTTTTAATGTATGAATGCGTGTTTACACAGTGTGTGTATGTGTGAGATGTACATAACCATAATGGTTTTGGTAAATGGATTATATGTAAAAACATTAAATGTGTCTTCTGGAAATGAACGTGTGATCGATACGTAAATTATATTAAAAAATATATACTGTTGCATTGCATTTGGTAATCCCACAGTTAGGATTGCTTCAGTGGTTCCGTACAGGAAGTGAATCTTTGTGAAAGACCCATTCGCAGCGACAGTCATGACTAAATATGCAGAGGAAGATGAAAAAAAGAGCTTCTGCGTTAATCTTTCATATCTGCCTTAACCTCCTGATCTCTGGTCGGTGGAGCAAGACACAGTTTGCTCTTCAGTTTTTCAGTTTGGTTTTTTTTTTTTTTTACTTGTTAAGCTTAATGTGTCTTAAGCGAATTCGGCTTTAAAGAGAGGACTAATTTGCAATTAAGGGAAATAACTCCCTCGGGCCAAAAGATAGCTCGGCAGACGCTGCATGAATATTTCATGGCACTTTCTTTCCACGCTTATCATCCATTTGCGAGACCTTTTAGTGGAGGGGGAAGAACTTTCCGAAGCTGTTAGTCCACCGATTCTTTACAGTCGGGGTGTCCGATCTTGTCCGAAAAAGGGCAGGTTTTTGTTTTAGTCCAGCGCTACGACACCCGATTCTACTTAACTAACTGTGGTCTTCATTCACAAGACTTTGATCAGTTGAATCTGGTGTCCCAGTCCTGGGCTAAGACAACAAAAAACCTGCACTCACAATGGCTATTTTTTTGGATAAGATTGGACAGTCCTGCTTTAGACCAGAGCTACAGTCCTGCTTTAGACCAGAGCTACTGTCCTGCTCTAGACCAGAGCTACTGTCCTGCCCTAGACCAGAGCTACTGTCCTGCTTTAGACCAGAGCTACTGTCCTGCTCTAGACCAGAGCTACAGTCCTGCTTTAGACCAGAGCTACAGTCCTGCTTTAGACAAGAGCTACAGTCCTGCTTTAGACCAGAGCTACAGTCCTGCTTTAGACCAGAGCTACAGTCCTGCTCTAGACCAGAGCTACAGTCCTGCTCTAGACCAGAGCTACAGTCCTGCTCTAGACCAGAGCTACAGTCCTGCTCTAGACCAGAGCTACAGTCCTGCTTTAGACCAGAGCTACAGTCCTGCTTTAGACCAGAGCTACAGTCCTGCTCTAGACCAGAGCTACAGTCCTGCTTTAGACAAGAGCTACAGTCCTGCTTTAGACCAGAGCTACAGTCCTGCTTCAGACCAGAGCTACAGTCCTGCTTTAGACCAGAGCTACAGTCCTGCTTTAGACCAGAGCTACAGCCCTGCTTTAGACCAGAGCTACAGTCCTGCTTTAGACCAGAGCTACAGTCCAGCTTTAGACCAGAGCTACAGTCCTGCTTTAGACCAGAGCTACAGTCCTGCTTTAGACCAGAGCTACAGTCCTGCTTTAAACCAGAGCTACAATCCTGATTTAGACCAGAGCTACAGTCCTGCTCTAGACCAGAGCTACAGTCCTGCTTTAGACCAGAGCTACAGTCCTGCTTTAGACCAGAGCTACAGTCCTGCTTTAGACCAGAGCTACAGTCCTGCTTTAGACCAGAGCTACAGTCCTGCTTTAGACCAGAGCTACAGTCCTGCTCTAGACCAGAGCTACAGTCCTGCTTTAGACCAGAGCTACAGTCCTGCTTCAGACCAGAGCTACAGTCCTGCTTTAGACCAGAGCTACAGTCCTGCTTTAGACCAGAGCTACAGTCCTGCTTTAGACCAGAGCTACAGTCCTGCTTCAGACCAGAGCTACAGTCCAGCTTTAGACCAGAGCTACAGTCCAGCTCTAGACCAGAGCTACAGTCCTGCTTTAGACCAGAGCTACAGTCCTGCTTTAGACCAGAGCTACAGTCCTGCTTTAGACCAGAGCTACAGTCCTGCTTTAGACCAGAGCTACTGTCCTGCTTTAGACCAGAGCTACAGTCCTGCTTTAGACCAGAGCTACAGTCCTGCTTTAGACCAGAGCTACAGTCCTGCTTTAGACCAGAGCTACAGTCCTGCTTTAGACCAGAGCTACAGTCCTGCTTTAGACCAGTGGTTCCCAGTCCTGTTTCACTGCAACCCTAACAAAACACACCTCATTCAACAGCTCGAGATCTCATCGAGCTGCTAATTAGCAGAATCAAGTGTGCCAAATTAGGGCCCGGTGTGAAAACCTACGGGACGGTGGATCTCCAAGAAAACAGCACTTGGCAGCCCTGCTCCACGCGAACCCAGACTCTCTGTTCCCAGGCCCCCGTCCGTCTCCTCCGCTCCAGACCTACGGAAGGTTCTGGTCGGCGGCTTCCGGAGCCACCTCACGGCGCAGCGCGTCCACCGCCAAGACGCGGGAAATCTGAACGCGTCGTCGCGGAAACGGGACTCCTAACGAATATGGAACACGGGAGTCTGCGGAGGGTCTGCTGAGTATCTGTGGCTACGCTGTGAAAACCTTTTTTCCCGCTCTTCTCCCCCTGACGGAGGCCCTGATGAATGCAAAGTCCTCCCGTGACTTTCTCATTCGTTGTTTATGATTTTTTAAAAATGTCTGGAGCACCTCCTTGCTGACAGTGACCACAAAAATCCATACCAACCCCATCCCCTCCCCCCGGTGGTTTCGATATTCTGTTTAAATACTACTAACAATATATACTGGAGATGGTAGATGTGATGTTTGAATTGCATAAGACAAGCAGCTGCTCAAATACTGCAGTTCCATAAAGCAGCAGTTCATGCCTGCTTGCTGTTTAGAGAGATTCAGGTGTTGCCAGGTACTGCTCAGGAACCGATATGAGATTCTGATGAGGGAACTACATCATGTGACCAGACCATGTGACCACCAAGGTGTCCAAACATACTGGTCTCAGAGGCAGGAGTTCATTTGCGCATCTTTCGGTGTGTGTGTGTGTGTGTGTGTGTGTGTGTATGTGTGTGTGTTTGGCGATGGGTGGGTCTATGACGTGCATTGAATGTTTTCCTATAAACCGGTCGCTGTGGTCAGCTGTGAATTGATGGCTTTACCTGGCAATCTCTGAAACAGCTCTGCTATGGTCTCTACCACAGCTAACGAGCCAGAGCAGAGCATGGGTCCAAGAAACACAGTTACACGCACACACACACACACTGCCACCACACACACACGCACACAAACACACACACACACACGCACACGCACACGCACACGCACACGCACCCGCACGCACATGCACATGCACACACACACACACACAAACACACACACGCACACACAAATAAGCACACACACACACACACACAAACACCCACACGCGCACACACGCACACACACACACACGCACGCACACACAAACACACACACACGCACACACACAAGCACACGCACACGCACACGCACACACACACACACGCACACGCACACGCACACGCACAAACACACACACGCACATGCACACAAATAAGCACACACACACACGCCCACATGCGTGCACACACACTTCAAAAGCCTCTCTGTGCCTTGGCTGGACACTGTGCTTGGTGGTGAATGGGGGGAGGGAGGGAGGGAGGGAGCCTGAAATCCAAATCTGACCAGAGCAGCGTCCACTGCTGGCCTCTGAAGGAGAGAATGAATAATTGAGAGAGACGGAGGGAGAGAGAGGGGGAGATGGGCAGGAGAGGGCCGGGGCCAGTTCGCTGGACTGTTTGGTGCGGACCACCATCTGTTCCCCCCCGCACCCCGCACCCCGCACCCGTCCCGCCAGCCAACGACTGGAACCCGACCAACAGAGCTGCAACTGAGGGCATGCCAACACACTCCAGCAGCACTGATAACACACACACACACACACACACACACTCCAGCAGCACTGATAACACACACACACACACACACTCCAGCAGCACTGATAACACACACACACACACACACTCCAGCAGCACTGATAACACACACACACACACACACTCCAGCAGCACTGATAACACACACACACACACACACTCCAGCAGCACTGATAACACACCACACACACCACACTCCAGCAGCACTGATAACACACACACACACCACTCCAGCAGCACTGATAAACACACACCACACACACTCCAGCAGCACTGATAACACACACACACACACACTCCAGCAGCACTGATAACACACACACACACACACTCCAGCAGCACTGATAACACACACACACACACACACACACTCCAGCAGCACTGATAACACACACACACACACACACACACTCCAGCAGCACTGATAACACACACACACACACACACTCACTCCAGCAGCACTGATAACACACACACACACACACTCACTCCAGCAAGCACTGATAACACACACACACACACACACACACCTCCAGCATACACCACTGAAAACAACACACACACACACACTCCAGCAGCACTGATAACACCACACACCCACACACACACACACCACAGCACTGATAACACACACACACACACACACACTCCAGCAGCACTGATAACACACACACACACACACACACACACACACTCCAGCAGCACTGATAACACAACACACACACACACACTCTGCAAGCACTATAACACACACACACAAAAACACCCCACACACATCTGGCACAAACAACACACACACACACACTGGTAAAACTGATACACACGCACACTGGCACAACAGACACATGCGCACACATACACACTGCCACCACACAGCACACACACACCAACGCAAACACACACACACACACACACACAGAGCGCTCTGTTCAGGTGGGACATGGTAATTTTCCACCCCCTGACAGCGGGTGGGGTGGGGGTGTGGGGGGGGGGGGGGGGGGGGGGGTATCGCTCAAAGCCAAAAATGTGCGGCGCTTCGCCCGCATGCTGACGGCCTGACTCACCCCCCCCCCCCCCGGGGCCGACACGCTCTCCCCGTCGCGCGATACAAAACGCCGCGCGTAACCGAAGCCCAATCCCGTGCCCCCGTCCCGAGGAGACGGTTCTCACCCTCGCAGACACAGTCATCTTTGTCTGAGAGGGCGTATTTATTTTTTTATTTCCAGAGATCCCTGTGAGATATCACCTCCATGATCTGAGCTGAGCTCCTACACAGTCCCCTGCTCAAATGATTCAGTCAACGCTTTCTGTTACAGGAACTGCTTCTCGCCTTTCCGCAGTCCCGCGGATTTCACTTCCTACTATCAGGCGTGAAAGGTGGCCAGGTGTGTGCGGTGTGCTGACGTGTGTAGGGGCTCCAGGTGTGTACGGTGTGCTGACGTGTGTAAGGGCTCCAGGTGTGTACGGTGTGCTGACGTGTGTAAGGGCTCCAGGTGTGTACGGTGTGCTGACGTGTGTAAGGGCTCCAGGTGTGTGCGGTGTGCTGACGTGTGTGAGGGCTCCAGGTGTGTGCTGACGTGTGTAAGGGCTCCAGGTGTGTACGGTGTGCTGAAGTGTGTTTGGGGACTCAGGTGTGTACGGTGTGCTGACGTGTGTAAGGGCTCCAGGTGTGTGTAGAATGCTGAAGTGTGTTGGGGACTCAGGTGTGTACGGAATGCTGATGTGTGTTGGGGACCCAGGTGTGTACAGAATGCCGAAGTGTGTTGGGGTTCCAGGTGCGTACAGAATGCTGGAGTGTGTTGGGGACTCAGGTGTGTACAGAATGCTGAAGTGTGTTGGGGTTCCAGGTGCGTACGGAATGCTGAAGTGTGTTGGGGACTCAGGTGTGTACAGAATGCTGGAGTGTGTTGGGGACTCTGGTGCGTACAGAATGCTGAAGTGTGTTGGGGACCCAGGTGCGTACGGAATGCTGACATTCGTAGGGGCTGCAGGTGTGTATGGAATGCTGGTGTGTGTTGGAGACCCAGGAGAAATATATAATTTCTGTGTGTGTGTTTGTTTTTGTGTGTGGGTGTGTGTCTGTGTATGTGTGTGTGTGTGTGCACGTGTGTGTGTTAGGAGTACATACACCTTTAGCTTAGGGGACTAATCGTATTCCTAATTTTGTGGTGTGGTCAGTGCAAAGGTCATAACCCACAGTAGCCCTGCGCTGGTTAGCATGAGCGCACTGCTTTTGCAGTGTACTTCCCAACACAAGACTGATTCACCTATAAACCAGCACTGGAGAACCACCACAGGAGAGCAGGGACTCATCATCCATACCTCTCAGTACCTGTATGACTGCAACAACACCGGCAGCGCGTGGACTTTCTCTTAGAATATATACAACAGGCCATATTTTGTATAAAGTTTTGCAATACCGCCATAATCCATGTTGTTAATCTATGTTGAGTGCATTGCGCTTGTGTTAGGGCTGGGGGTGGGGCGTGGCTGCATGTGTGTCAGGTGCTCAGGTGAGCTCACCTGCGGGAGGTTTGATGAGGGGGGGCGGGATCAGCGGCACGATGATGGGGATGTTCCCGTGCTCCTTGGCACTGGACGAGGAAGAGGAGGAGGACGAGGAGGAGGACGAGGAAGAGGAGGAGGAAGGTGCGGCGGACGGCTCGGCCACCCCGTTCCTGGGGTTGGGCGCGGCGTGGGAGCTGTTGGCAAAAGTCGGGGAGCCGGCGTTGTCCCCCAGGCTCTTGGGTTTTGGCAAAGAGTTTTCTGGAGGAAAGAAGGAGGAAAAAAAAGATTCAGAAGATAAAACATTCACAAATACACACATACACACATTGCCACCACACACAAGGCTTCCAGCCTTCAAACAGAGTTCAGGGTCCTGATATTCTTTAAACATCAGGAGTGTTTCCTTTTAACCCTTTAAGGTGTGAGATCACAAATATTCTTAACTGAACATTCTAATGCTGATGTCACAATCACTACTGGTGATTGAAAGCAGCGGAGTTCTAGAACACTGGCTTAGAATTTTGAGAGAAAAAAAGAAAAATATTTTTAAAAACCTGTTATTCACAAAGGTTACAGGGGATCAGAGGGTCTGCCCTCCTTGTGTACTTTTCCATTTATTCGGGGGGGGGGGCAGCAAGGGTCACAGACAGAGATGGGATGACAGTACAGAGGTGTCTGGTGGTGAATCGAACCCCCAGTCACATTGGGGAGGGGGGGGGGTTCCCGTATGGGTTGAGAGTCGGCCGCCCAGCGTACAACACTGAACAGTCTCTGGTACAGCTCCATCTTTCCGCACATAAAAGATGAGGTTATGACATGGGCAGGCAAGGTCCGATCCTAAGTCAACACTCCTACACGCCGTACAATGTCCAGTGTTAATTAAACTCTAACAGAGTACATATGAGTCCAGTAAGAACCATATATGCTCTGTCAGAGTTGCATTGCTTTAACAATGAACACCTGGTGTACTCTGAGATGCTCTGTGAACACAGGCTCGTGTTCAGCTGAATTATGAACAGCTGGTGTTACGGAAAGGCAGCGGTGGTTACTGAACGAGCAAGTCTACACAAAAGACCTTCATTGTTTCAGAGACAAAGGGCGCTGTCATACAGGCACGCGTCAAAACTCTCAACCTTGCGTCGGTATGTGCGGAGGTGCCACTGCACTGTGAGTGCTACTGCGTGCGTCAGTGATCTCGGTCCCCCTCAATGCATCCTTTCCAAAAAAAAAAAAAAACATGTACGCAAAAACCACATGTGAAAAAACCACATGTGAACACCCAACATGTGGAGAGTACACATGTGACTAAATAATCCTGCTTATACGATGAGAGCAGGAAAAGGTAACCTATGATATTTAAAGTCACAGTTTTGTTTTCACATGTGAAAATTGTAGCTCACATTTGAAAAAGTCAATAATGTGAAAATGTGGAGCTTCGTGTGATTTCACGTTGCATGTTTTCTTTTCCGCATGTGAAATTTAAAAAAAAAAGCCTGAAATCTGAAAATCTCCAGTTCACATGTGCCATTTTCTTTTCTCAACGTGAATATCTTAATCCACATGTGAAAACATTAAATTCACATGTGAAATTGTGAAGGCTTATTTGACACGATTTTTCCGTAAGGAATAAGCCTGGGGAACAGGGTTCCTTCAGTGGAAATCCCCATGACCACACGTCCCTAACACTCCGGAGAGAAGCTCAGAGCTGGATCCGCAAATAGAAACCGCCCACCGTCCTCCTATCCAAAGGACCCACTGAGCCGCAAAGAGAGAGCGGCTCGGCCTTCACTTCCAGGGCCGACAAAAACACCTTCCTGAGGGAATCTGTCTCAGGTAATACTCTAAAATGGAGGCAACGGTGTGTGTGAAGGTGGCATACAGGAAGATAACTGTAAAGGTTACTAAAATACTTTCGCCACCTGTAGTCAACACGAGACCAGTGAACAAATGACCAGGGAGACACTGTAGCGGAACAAGAATCAGCAAACGTGCGCACTGTACAGATACATAAGGGAAGAATCCGGCCAATCAGGTTTAAGCAGCTTAAATGGCTGCCCTTGCCATGTTTCTGAGGGGAAAATATTTCCGGTCAAACTCTCTGCTTCATTCTGTGCACACTAAACTCCAGCATGAGTGAAGAGGAGAGGGAGAGAAAGAGAGGGAGAGAGGGAGAGAGAGAGGATAAGAGAGAGAGTGAGATGGAGAGTGATGAAGAGAGAAAGACAGAGAGAGGGAAGGAGGGTGAGAAGGTGAGAGGGAGGGAGACAGCCAGGGAGGGAGAATGGAAGAGGGGGAGAGAGAAAGAAAGAGAGAGATCCAGAGACAGAGGGGGATACAGAAAAAGAGGGAGATATAAAGAGAGAAAGAGAGAGAGAGAGGGAAAGAAGATCCTTCTCCAGTGAGATATGACCACAGCGAAGGCACGTCTCTCAGCACCGATGGTTCTACCACACTCTCGCCAAATATCAATCTCCCCACCAATCCAACCAAACCTGCAGTTTATTTATTTATTTATTTACCACTTCTCATTAACCAGCTGAACTCAGCAGAACACAGACTCAAGAAAAACTGAAGTGAATTCATGGCCTATTATCCCATCTGGCAGAGAAAGAAAAAATGAAATCAATATTTTTAAAAAACTCATGAGCACAAATTTGGCAACCAATTTAAGGACGCTTTCTGTGGACCCACACATACACTGCCCATTATTTAATTTATCTCTGTAGAGAACAGCAGCAGCAGCGGACAGACAGAGGACAGATACACAAGTTGAGCCCATTTGCCATTTGCTGATAATGTGAATTTTAAAATCCACCCATTAGTGTTGAGAAAATTTCATTGAAAATACAGCAAAAAAAAAAAAAAAAAAAAATCACTTTTGTTTAGCAAAGTAAAAAATAAAATAAATATATATATATATATATATATATATATAATAAATGACTCTCAGAGGAAATAGAAAAACAGTCCCAGAGAAATGAACAGCTGAATAATCGCTGCTCTGGGGCTCTTAGTGGCGACACTAACGGTGATGTATGCGTCTCCCTTCCCAGCATGCCTCTGTCACCGCGCCCCCCCGCGCGGTTAATGCCGCTATCGATTTCCCTCCTTTTAAATTACTCCTCGCGCTCGCCGCGATGATGACCCTGTCGCCGTGGTGACACTCAAATTTGGAGGCAGACGGTCCGCGGGGGGCCGGGGCGTCGGGGGAGGTCAAAGGTCAGACTGTCTATGTTGCGGAGATAAAGACTCCACTGGGATGGCGAAAGACTCGTCTAGTTAGATCAGTCAGAGCGTTTTAGAAATCCCCTCTCTGCTGGAGTCCGCAATGACCTGATACCGCCATTAACCCTTTCAAGCTCAGTGTCCACTAAAGAAATCTGTCAAATCTGCACCTAACCCTCTGAAGAGTGGGGGTGGGGGTTGTAGTTTTTTTTTGTAGTTCTGGAACTCCACTGCTTTCAGTCACCAGCAGTGATTGTGACGTCAGCATTAGAATGTTCAGTTGAGAACATTCTAATCACATATTTGTGATCTCACACCGCAAAAATGACCACACACCCAGTGTGACTGGTGTTTGTTTTTCACACAAGTCTCTGTCTCTGTCTCTGTCTCTGTCTCTGTCTCTGTGTCTGTCTAACGACCTACAGGGGGTCCTGACCCCCAATATGGGTCCCGTTCGGCAAAGGAATCGGCAGCAACAGTTTTTGGCACTCATACCAAACAGTGTGGAGTTTAACACCGACAAAAACAAAAATTTAAATGCCACAAAAACGCAAAAAAAGGTGGAGAAACAGCCGTGGCCCAGGGGCCGAACCTCGCCAAACCCAAAAGGCTTTTCCACCCCCAACCCCCCCCCCCCCAATACCGCCACATTTAACAAACCCAATACCCAGTCCTACCTCCGTGTCTCAGCGCCGCAAACGGACTAATTAATAAAAACCATTTGCACGTTTTTCGACGATTTACAGAAAAATTCTCACCCCAGCGCTACTTACCAGGGATTTGTGATAAATGAGTTGCTTAATTAGGTTTCATTGTCTCTCCCCTAATCTAGCGATTCGCAGAGACATTCCGCCGAGCATTGTAAATATTGTAATCTCCGCACGCGCTCCCTGCTCCGAGTCAGAATGTAATTACATGACCGATGCGGGTTCAACTAGGAGAGAGACGTTTTTTTTTTGGGTGGGGGAGGGGCTGCTCTGAAGGGCCACCTCCGTCTGTCTGTCTTTAACTCCTAATCTTCTCTTCCGTGGCTCGGGGACGGGCGGGGAATCGCAACCCCAACCCCCCCAGCCCCACTCACCCCATTGTGTGTGTCCCCCGTCAGGCCGTTTCCAAGGAAACGCCAAAAAAAAAAAAAAGAGTGACAAGGGCACCAGATACAGAACAATGAAACATTGTTAGCATGAGAAAGAAAAAAAAACAGCAAGTTAAAGTATGTTAAAATACACTCGGGCAGGGGGCTTGATACAATATTCTACATAAAAAATAGACCAATTCCAAATTAATCTCAATTTTGTGAGGAAGTCACGTGGAAATGCTCGTTTATTGTATGAGGCAGCCCAGGAAGGCACAGGCGGAATGGGCACAGGTAAGGGAGGCTGCGCTACCTGTTTCACCTGTCTGCTTCCACTCCTGCTACCTGTGTTTGAGCGCGCCTTCTCACAGGTTAATGAAAGGGTACCTGTGCTGCTCTTATCTCTCAGCTTATGGGTGGACACCCGATCTCTCAGGTTATACATGATTACTCATGTTGAACACACACTTGTGTTAAAAGATCACCTGCTGTGATCTCTCAGGTGTTTCCTGGTTACCTGTGTTAAATGATCACCTGCTCTGATCTCGCAGGTGTTTCCTGGTTACCTGTGTTAAATGATCACCTGCTCTGATCTCTCAGGTGTTTCCTGGTTACCTGTGTTAAATGATCACCTGCTCTGATCTCAGTTCCCGTACTGTGTTAATCACTGCTGATCTAGTCCGTCCTGTGTTAAATGATCACCTGCTTGATCTCTCAGGTGTTTCCTGGTTACCTGTGTTAAATGATCACCTGCTCTGATCTCGCAGGTGTTTCCTGATTATCTGTGTTAAATGATCACCTGCTCTGATCTCGCAGGTGTTTCCTGGTTACCTGTGTTAGATGATCACCTGCTCTGATCTCGCAGGTGTTCCCTGATTATCTGTGTTAGATGATCACCTGCTCTGATCTCGCAGGTGTTCCCTGGTTACCTGTGTTAGATGATCACCTGCTCTGATCTCTCAGGTGTTCCCTGGTTACCTGTGTTAGATGATCTCTCACCTTTCAGGACGGAGATGTGCTGCCTGGCTTCGCCGTCGGGGTAATTTCGGATCTCGATGTCGTCCGAGTCCCTCAGGTCCACCTTGTCGTACCCGTACCAGCCCAGCAGCTCGTTCATCGTGTTCTCAGCGAAACTCTGAGGGGTGGGGGGCAGGGGGGGGGGGCACACGGAGAAGACAACAGCAAACTGCAGTTAATATTCCCAGAACAAACATTCATCTGTTTATTTAAAAAAAACAAAACAAATACAGCAGGCAGAATGAGGAGCACGAACAAGGTGCGCACCCCCTCCCCCCCCCCCCCCTCCCCCCAGAAAATATATTAATTTCGGAGCCTGAACCCCTCCCCCAGCACATACAGGCAGACCAGGGGACCTACACCACAGGCGTTAAAGCTGCACACTCTCAGAGCGTCCGCACGCAACGTGGAGAGGCCCGCTCTCCTGGCAGCGCAGGGCGGCCGAGCCCTTTCCCCTTACTGGCGTTTCCCGCGGAGATACCGCCATCGGTGCAGCACCGCGCGCTCTCCCTGCTCTGAGAACGCGCAGAGACAGTTCTACGTTTCCTGCGACCGTCACCCACGCTAAGAGACAAGGCTAAGAGATGCGGGTGATGGCGGTGGGGGGGACCGCACTGGACGGTTTCGCGGAACGTTCCGGAAAGAGTCGGATTACGCCATTGGCCTGAAGAACCCTGTGGGTTCAGCTAAAACAAACAAACTAACAAAAGACGACACAGAGGCTTTTCACAAGCCGCAGGAACAGACCGAGACTGCAGGGGAGGAGCGTGGGGGGTCCTCGTCAAAGGTGTTCCCTCCACTCCGCTAAGTAAGAGAATCCTCCGATTACTTTCCCCAGTGACACGGGGCTCAGGTGTCCACCAAATTCAACCTTCGCCCCAATAGTGCCAACAGCAGGGCTTTTTGATGCCTGCACAGTAACATGTCCAGTGTTAATTCGACTCTAACAGGATTAATTCAACTCTTAACAGAAAAAATTTGGTTCCTTTCTGGAAGGTGGAACTGAATGTTATCTGTTAGAAATCTGGAGATTTTACAGTGTATGAGTCCAATAAGGACCATATGTCCTCCACATGTCATCCATATGTAAGCCCAGCCCTGTTACTGGAGATCTACCTGTAGGTTTTCAACTCTAATTTGGCAGACCTGATTCAACTATTTAACAGCTGAATGAGGAGTGTTGAAGAGTTGATCTCTAGCTGAAGGGGGAGAGCTTTTGTTAAGGCTGGAGTGCAAACCTACAGGATGGTACTGTGGATCTCCAGGAACAGGGTTGGCCAGCCATGCTGTAGGAGTTGGTTGAACACTGAGCATTTTACAGTGTACGTCATTTACGCTAAGGAAAATGCTTGATCAGTTTACTATATTTTACAGTAGAGTATGAAGTAATGACATCACTTTGTGCTGTGAGATACACAGCTGCTTTTTAATTTTCACTGCAATGTTGTGACTTCACTTGTTTTTGATAACTGTTGTCTTATTTAGTGCGAAACCCCTTAGGCTGTAATTCTTTGTTTTAAAAAAGGCTAACAATGTTAAAGTTCAAGCTAATAAAAGATTGCTGGCAGCGTTGCCGATAAGAAGCGTCAAACATCAGAAGTGAGGTGATGTATTAATCGATGTCAGGTGGTTTTGTGAGGGTTGTGGCGGATGTGGGGAATCTCAGAACCAGAAGAGTTTTTAAAAAAAGCAAGCACACATCCCAAACAGACACGACGTCACTGCTAAAACACAGAGAGGAAATAAAAGGGTCGTTCCACACACAGCTGAGACATGTTGCCCTGACTCAACATGCACACGCATCCCCATAACATCTACTGCGTATGCTTCAGGCACCAGGGCCTACAGCCACTACCACTCAGCAGCACAACGGCTAGCGCACGACGGCTAGCGCACAGCGTGCAGCGCGCGAATGGTAGCACGCAGCGGTTAGCGTACAACCTGTAGCATCCCGACGGTTAGCGTACAACCGGTTAGGCATACCGACCGTGCTAGGCTAACCGTTAGGTACACGTTGCCGGTACTGCGACAGGTAGGCAAGTTTGGTAGCGCTGCGACACGTAGCCACTTGGGTAGCTGCACGCTAGCGCACGTTGGGTAGCGGACCGTAGCGCACTTGGGTAGCAGCGACAGTAGGCAGTTGGTAGCGTCGACACGTAGCACACATTGGGTAGCGTGCAACACGTAGCGCACGTTGGGTAGCACGCAACACGTAGCGCACGTTGGGTAGCACGCAACACGTAGCGCATGATGGCCAGCACGCAACAGGTTCTATGGCAGAAAACTTTGTCCTTCAGCATCCACTGGGTCCTTATTCCAAAATCCAGACAGAAGACAGGTTTATTTATCCTGCTCAGAAGACACAGATAGTGCATAGATAGGCCAGCTATTAACACCAGATGAGATAATGCAAACGTGGGAATGCAAGTACCTCCAGCCGCCTAAACCAAGGACACGCCAGAGACACACTGACTCGCTTCTGGATATGATGCCATCTCAGCCTCTTTAATTAGTTTATTCGTTAATTAGCCCAATCGTTTGTTTCGATCTGACAACGTTTCGACAAAGTCACGAACCACAGCTGCGGAACGCGAGCGTTATCCGCGGCGAATAAACGGCTCGCTGTGCCTCGACGCAGGACTGGACCAACGCTGGAGGACAGGAGCCGTTCGAACGGTTTAAGCCAGGACAGGGGATTTGGAACAAACCAAAAAAAAAAAAAAAACAGCGGGTTACATGCAGCGGAAACTCCGGGAATCAAGTTTACGTGCAAAAAAAAACACGGAACAGCGGTGGCATTTTCCCCCGTAGCTCAGTTTGGGGATCTGTGCGTTCGCTGGCCTTCTGCAGGCGGGCCTCCTGGCCCAGAGGAGAAGGGGAATCCAGCGGGTCTGGTAAAGGTCAGCACTCAGGAGCTAGGCTTTCATTCTGGACACCGCCTCCGTCTCAGGTTACCCTCTGTCCCCCACCCCCCCCCGGGCCCCGGCTGACTGTGTGAGCACCGCCAGAGGGCCTGGGCCGGCCCGGACAGAGACGCTGTGGCCCGCTGAACCGGACCGGATGAGAACCTGCAAACCTCCACGTTGTGACCTCTGACCTCTCACTCGCTCCTTATCACTTTCCTGCAACTCAACATCTCTGACACACAAAGACTTACAGCACCAATGTCCTGTAACTCTACATCTGTGACACACAAAGACTTGCAGCATCAGCGTCCTATAAATCTACATCTCTTATACATAAAGATTTACTGAACCAGTGTCCTGTAACTCCACATCTCTGACACACAAAGATTTACTAAACCAGTGTCCTGTAACTCTACAGAAGGGCTGAATGACTCCTCATTGCTTTCCTGTAGCGTAACTCAGTAACTCTACATCTCTCACAGAGGGATTCACTTCCTGTTCATAAGTTTCCTATAACCATTGACACACAGAGAATCCCCATCACAGTCATGTAACTTTACACGTACGACAGTGGGACACCTACAATCTGTGAACTTGTAGAACACATATTGACCATTAACTTTCACTCTCACAGACAGAAGAACCTCAGCCTTGCTCTGGAGCAACTTTCCTCCAGTTATGAAAGCAGAACCTAAGGTTCTCCTGAATAGAATCTTTGCCCTGCTCCAGTAGAACCTTGCTACTTTAGTATAGCCCTCACAATGTTCCGCTGGAATGTTCCTTCACAATGTTCTGCAGGAATGTTCGTATCCTGATATTCTACACCATACTCTCACACTGAAAGCAGAACCTTCATCTCAATCTGATAGAACCACCATCTTACTTTGACAGAACCTCTATGTTACTCTCGTGGAACACTGAAATTTTTTCTGCTGGAGCACTCAGGCCACAGCCTTTTGCTCTGAGAGGGGGAACCCCTTCTATCTCACTTTGGAAAGAGAACCTGTGCCCCACCGACTCCGGAACCTTCTCTCACTCTAATACACAGAGGGCCTCACCATGGAGTAGGGCGGGTTGCCATGGAGATCCCCCACCTGGCCTGCCTGTGGCTGAGCTTGCCCAACTCGCACCTGATGAGACACGAGTCAATTCGTTACATTCATGCATGCAACCGTCAATCACACTGCAAGCTGTCAATCACAACGGCAAACATGTCATCGCCACGGACGCAGGTGATTTGCTAAAACTCTGAACGTAGCGCTGGGACATAAATACACTGCGGACTGGCCCCATGGCCACACATTCAAAAAACCTCCACTGAACTGAATCACAGCATCCCCCCCCCCCTGCTAATGCGCTAACACGTGTTACATACATCCATACAAGCAGAGGCTTAAACATTACCAGGACATTTAACGCTGTACTTGCCACATCATTCATCAGAAGGACGACCACAATGGACAACAGTGTCATACTTAACTGTGTTCTCCGCCGCCATTTTTAAATTTGTGTACCAGCTACCTTGGCCCTGTTCGTTTTTTGAATTTCCAAGTAAGCAAATTAACAACCAAAGTCTGCTGTGTACATAACGATTATAAACGAAAAAGATTTTCAGGCTCGGAGTGGTTTGGGTTTACTGCTTTGTAAAACCTTTTGAAAGACTGCTCGATTGACACTGCAAGGCCACCGATCTCGAAGTGAGTTTTTTTTTTTTTTAATTTTAATTGCGTTTTACCCCACAAAATCTTAAATGCCCTGAGGAATCCGTCTGCACATGCTCATTGAAGACCTGTATCGGGAGGCCAGCATCGCTGATTTGCTTCACTCTCGTTATTGAAAAGCTTCAAACTACATTTAATTACATTTTATTTCACCTTTAGTAACGCAGGCAGGTGATCGGAGAAACCGGTCCTCTCTCACAGTGACGACCTTGTAGCCGAACAAACGCAGGGAATTATTCGGTGGTCGGATGTAGAGAGCCATTTTTTTCTTCCATGGGAAATTTGACATTGGAGTTAAAACAACTTTGTCTTTCTGAAAGTGTCTCGGGTTCCGTACTGAATAGAGTGAAAAGGCGAGTCCGATGCCCCCTCTGAAGAAGGGAAAGCATTTTTGAGGGCTATGCCTTTTTTTACACCGTCACGTGCAGACACACAAATTGTGCGCGTGAAAGGAGGGAGGCGAAGAGAAAATGCGCCGATAAATCACACTGCTACTCCGACACCATTCACTCTCCTGGCCTATTGATCATCGTTAATCACAGTTGTGAATTCTGAACGTTGTCATGACTGAACTGCACTCTGAGAAACGTGACCTTGACAAACCGTGCCGTGGAACACAACGGCCTTCCTTTGAAAAAAAAAAACGGAAAAAAAATCATTTCTGAGTTAATAACAGTGAGATATTTATTTACGCTATGCGGAGTTAAAAAAATCTAACGAAAGACAGAGTTCACACGAAAAATTTATTATTTTTAAAAAAAATTTAAATGTCAATGCAATGGGCTAAGTCACAATCTCCCACAATGCCCGGCTCTCTGAGGTCATCAGGGTACGTTGTTGCCCTGACAACAGCGCAAGGACAGAAAAAAAAAAAAAAATATATATATATATATAAATGAAACACCACACTGACAGCGCGCAAAACCTCAACCTTCCACATAGTCTCGCATAACCAGACCTATCTCCACACCTTCCACACAACTTCCACCACAGTACCACAAGCCAGCCACTAGGTGTCCCTCAGGTCGCTGAGAGGGAAAGCCTACGCAACAAAGCTTGGAATTAGCTTTGTTCAGTAGTGTCTGAGTCACACAAAAATAAATTGAACAGACTTAACACTTTTAGCATTACAGTGCTAAGATGTAACTACCTTCAGATGAAAAACCCAGTGATCATGAAGTCTCAACGCTGTTGGCCGTTCAGAGAGAACTGCTATAAATCCATTTTACAACGTCACCCTGGCGACAGATGAGGCACAGGGTGAATCATCATTTTAAGCAGGGAAGTGTCATTAGAAAATTTTTCCCAAGGTTATATTTACCCCTGAACTCAGACATACCCGTGAATGCGGCAAAAAAAAAAAAAACATCAGTTTCCGAAGGATTTATGGCCGTGATTTTAATTAAGATCAGCTATCTTAAAACGGGCATAAAAACGGTGACAGTTTTTATGAGTGATAAGTGCAGTCAGCAATGCAGCCGTGAAAAAATATAGCTGACGAAAAGTCATTAAGCAACAACAAATGACAAACAGATGCCGAGAGTGGGGACGGTCTGCTTCTTCTACTTTTACTTTTTTTTTTTTTTTTTTCTAACCGAGCCATGTAGAAAGATTAGCCTGTCACCTGAGCCGGGGGACCCGATTGGCTGACGGAACACGGTGTGGGTCGGATTGGCTGACGGGAGAAGCGCCAGGTGAGGCAGATCAAAGCCGAGCACGGGCGGACTGATCAAACGGCCGCTGCCGGATGGCGGAAACAACGCTGGAATCTCAGCGCTAACGCTGGCCGGGTATGAATGGATACAGAGTAAGAAGTAACAAAACAAAACGCACACACCCGCCACACACACACCTGCGCCACACACACACACACTCCCGCCACACACACGCAAGCACACTCTCCCGCCGCACACACACACACTCACCTGCACCACACACACACACACACTCCTGTCACACAAACACCTACGCCCGCACACAACAGCAAACACACACTCCTGCCACACAATACCAGACCACACACCACACACACACCTGCGCCACACACACACATACACTCCCGCCACACACACACACACACGCACGCACACTCTCCCGCCGCACACACACACACTCACCTGCACCACACACACACACACACTCCTGTCACACACACACCTGCGCCGCACACACACACACACACACTCCTGCCACACACATACCAGCACCACACACACACACACCTGCGCCACGCACACACACACACTCCCGCCACACACACACACCTGCACCACACACACACACACTCCCGCCACACACACACACACCACGCACGCAACAACTGGTTCACCCCCACCCCCCCTCCCCACCAAATGTGCGCACGCCACCCCCCCCCCCCTTTTAAATGGACTCTGAACAGCCCTCCTGCTAATCTGCAAAGCTGCCCTCATTGTGCAGTAAACCAATGCGCTGATATTAATCATGGATTTGCACACTACTGAAAAGGAACCAAGTCTGTCCACAGCGAGCTCCGCCCCCCACTTCCCCTCCCCTCCACAAGCCAGCCAACCCTCTCTCCCTCTCTCATTCTCTCTTTCCCTCCATCCTTCTCACTATTTCGTTTTTTCATTTTTCACTCTTTCATTTTCATTCTTTCTCCCGGTCTCTCTTGCACATCTGCTTCTCCCTCTTTCTCACGCGCTCCCTTTCTCTCTCTCTGTATTTTCTCTTTATATATCTCCTTCTTTCCCTCTGCCACATCTTCTATTGCTCTGTCTCTCTTTCCCTCTAGTTCACTCCCTTCCTTCTCTCTCTCTCTCTCTCTCTCTCTAAGTGAACAGCAGCTCTGTGTGAAAGGGCATAGGAATTGTGTCAAGGCCAGCTTGCACAAGCATGTGTGTGTGTGTGTGTGTGTGTGCATGTGTACGTGTATCTATGTGTGTGTGTTGTGTGTGCATGTGTGTGCGTGTGTGTGTGTGTGTGTGTGTGTGCAAGCGCATGTGCATGTGTGTGCATGCATACATGTGTTTGTGGATGTTTGGATACATGTGTAAGTGTCCATGCACAAAAACGTGTGTGTGTGGATGCATGCCCACGTGCATGCATGCGTGTGTGCGTGTGCAGCACACGTGCATGTGTGGGTGTGCGCACGTGTATGTGTGTGTGACCGAGTGTGTGAGTGTCGTGTAGGTCCATCCAGCAGGACATGGTGAAACATGGCTCAAACTCAGTCAAGCTCCCCCCTCTCTCTCCCTCACTGTGTTCTCTCTCCCTCTCTCTCACTCTCCCTCTCTCACTCTGTTCTCTTGCCCTCCCTCTCTCTCTCTCTCTTTCTTTCTTTCAAAAAACCCCAAAAACACTCTATACTCCACAGCAGCTCAGAGTAAGGATGGTCTTTTCCCCACCCTGAGAAAAGGGGGGGGGGAAATATCAGCAATCCCTTTCTTTCTTTCTTTCTTTCTTTCTTTCTTTCAGAGCAGAGGGTTGGAGGGAGAGGGTGGGGGGGGCAGGGGGGGGGGGGGTGGTGGTAGGGAACTCGATGCCATGTGGGCAGAAACCGGAGTAGGCCACAGAACACCATGATAAAATTCCCTAATCCCCCGCCAAGTTTCCCTGAGGGGGCCCCCCCTCCTCCTCCTCCTCCTCCTCCTCCAGCGCTCCACCATCGTTCCGTTCCAAGCCCCTCTTTTCCAGGCCCCGGCCCTCTCCCTCTCTCCCTCCCTCTCTCCCTCTCTCTCCCTCCCTCTCTCCTCGCTCTGCTTCTTTCGTTTCTCCTACCTTCCTGCCTTGATATCCGATCCCCCTCGGTCGCTCCGGTTACCGTTTTTACAGCTTAGCCTGTGTACATTCCTTTCTCCCCCCCCTCCCCCCCCCCCCTCGCGGCCCCCGCCCCTGCAGCCCCCGGTTCCTCGCCGTGGCGGCGGCGGCGGCGGCGGCTCGCTTTACCGTTGGTCCAGATGAAAAGGGAGTCGCGGGCCAGGGAAACACAGTCGGGACTGTTTGGTTTCTCAAGGTACCGGGGGCCCTCCACAAGAGCACATTGTGTTCTTTTTCACCGAGGAGGAGAGAGGAAGAGGAGAGAAAGAGGAGAGGAGAGGAGAGGAAAGGAGAGGGGAGAGGAGAGGAGTGAGGAGAGGAGTGGACAGGAGAGGAAGAGGAGAGAAGAGGAGTGCAAAGGAGAGGAGAGAAGAGGAGAGGGAGAGGAGAGGAGAGGAGAGGAGAGAAGAGTGGGGTGGAGAGGAGAGGAGAGGAGAGAAGTGAGGAGAGGAGTGGACAGGACAGGAAGAGGAGAGAAGAGGAGTGCAAAGGAGAGGAGAGGAGAGAAGAGGAGAGGGGAAAGGGGGAGGGCTGAGGGAGGGAAACGTACTTTTTTAAGCTAAGGAGTCGGTCACACCGTGATGAGAAACAGCGCCGACAGAAAGGACAGGCGAGGAGGCTCGGCCCGAATCGGGACGGGCGAGTACGCCCCCCTGGTCCCGGGACCTTCAGGACCTGGGACCGTTAACACCGCCGAACCTGGTTCTGAGCACTCGGACCCGACTCCTCTCCCCTCTGTGGGAGGGTTCAGGGCTGGCCGCTGAGGTTCTGAGGGGTGGGCAAGGTGTGGAGTGGGGGGGGGGGGGGGGGGGGGATACAGATTGAGCTTTTCATAATGGAGGGGTGAGGGTGATTACAGCACGCTGAGGTCATCAGACACAGCAACAGACAGCACAAGAGAAGCAGGGAGCACATACACGCACGTGAGAGACTTTCCTCAAAGCTTAAAAGCATAAGTTATTAGTCCTTTAAGGTGTGACATCACAAATATGTGATTATAGACTGTTCCTGACTGAACATTCTAATGCTGAGCGATGTCACAATCACTACTTGGAACTGAAAGCAGTGGAGTTCTAGAACACTAGCTTAGAATTTAAAAAAAAAAAAACATTCCAAAAACACCTACTCTTTGAAGGGTTAAGGAGGGGGAGGTCAGTTAGGTCTACGCTGTCAGTGGGAAGTGGCTTTTAGAGGGCGGGGCTAAGGACAATGATGCAGGGTGCAGAATGGTGCCCTCCTGACAGCGTTGAGTCCCCGGAAAACACTTTACACTCCTGAGCCATCTCTCCGAGCCCCACTGTCCCCAAGTCCTGCCACTCTGTCCTAGTCAGGACCGAACCACTGTTCCAGAGAGTTCTGAACCGTGACATTAACGCACACCCAGTCCAGACGAGACAGGTAACCCTTCACCTGGTGGCCTGTGTTTGCTGTTTTCTGTTTCACCTTCAGGTGTTGCTTCGTCGGCCCAATCACAGAAGCGCTCGGCTAGCCCAAACGACCGTCGGCTAAATGCACTCGTTTACCGGGAGAGTAAAAGCGGCCTTTTAAAGTGTCGGAGCAGAGCCAACGCATCAGACAGGCCCAGCGTGATCTGAGCGACAGATCGAGCCAAATGTTTTTTTTTAAAAGCACAATCTTAAAAGTAAATAATGTAAAAGTGTCCCCTCCGTGATGTTCCGGGGGAAGTACAGAAAGGTATTCTTTCTCTTTCATTTCTCCATTCCTTGTAAGGCACCTAAAAGTCCTGTTAAATATATGCTGAACTGAAATAAGTAAGGTCCCCTGAATCTTAAGTCAACAGGCGGGGACCGATTCTGGGGGTACTGACAGTTAACTGCCTGTGACATGGCAGAGCACCTACTGTACACCCCCCCCCACCCCACCCACCCTCCGCATGCCAGACAACTGCAGCTGCATCCCGCCCCACCCCCAGCACCTTCCCATTGGACACTCCCCATTTACGAAGAGCGACACGTCTTCTCTGATTGGCCGCTGCCGGTCCAGTCCGCAGGCCAGGTCCCGTGTCACCTCTCAGCTCCGCCCCACCCCCCCCCCCACCCCACTCCAAAAACACTTTGATGTTTTTGGAGAGTGCATCATTACATTTGTAATTCCATTCTTCCACTCAGCAAGCTTGTGGCCCATTCATAGTTCTGCACTTATTACGGAAGCCATTGACAGAAAAGTGCTTTGCCCTAAGACTTGAACCCCCCCGCCGCCCCACGGTTCGAGGAGTGCCACCAACACGTCTACAATCGTCGGCACAACACTGTTTCTGGGTGCTGCGGCTGGACTGTCCGTAGGTGTGCTCTACGAGGCCAGGTAACCGTAGAGCGTCCAGCTCACCTGTAGTGACGTGCGCAGTAGTTTGTCATGACCTTCTACGTCTGAGACTGAACTGCGGTTCCGATTATAGCGTTTCCTGCTTGCTGCTTACGCACACACTCACGCAGACACAAGCACGCGCACCTTTCCAATCTTGTAACCGAGAACTAGGCTACGCTCCTTGGGTCCTGCACAGCGCATCTTTAAAAGACACATTTTTAAAAACCGCTTGTTTACATAAACTGCTGAAATTAGAAACGTTACAGGGTACGCACTGCTACACCGTCCGATGGCGGTTTATGTTTAAAAGTGTGCATTTGATCATCGCAAGAGGAAAGACTTTGATTTGATTTAGTGATGCAGATTACCTCATGCTACCCTGTTGCTTACATTCTGAAACGATGAGATTGCGGCATTTGCTTTGGAGTCAGTAAGGTATTCATAAAACAAGGAGTTGAAAAAAATCATAATTGTCAGATTTAATTCTGTGTCATCCTTATTAGTATTATCGCATTAGGAAAGAAAAGACTGAGTAATTTTTCCCGTTCACACAGTGTTGTTTTTGTTTCTTCTCGGTTGTTCAGACAAACATCTGTTATAGAAAGAACAACTATCTCCCAAACCGCCAAGGGAGCCGGAGCCAACGTAAACAAAACAAACCCACCAGATCCAGAACAGGCAGCCTTTATATCAAGCAAGGATAACATTTCGCATGTTTTGATTAAAATTAGTTAATTTGTAATTCTACACCGCGCGGATACCAAAAGATGCAATCCACACAGTTTACACAAAGACCCCGTTTCCTCTCTCACGCAGACTCGTTTCGAACTAAAAAACCCGAGAGCTCCGTTAGCTTTTTTCCCCCCAACTTCACGGCTCAGTTTATAGAAATAATTTGCAGGTACGAAAGCAAAATGTGATATTGATTCGTTGTCCTGGCAACTCTCAACAACAACAACAACCTTCACGCAGCAAATCTCTCATTTAAATCAAAAGCCCAGGCGCACGATCGTTGCTTCAAGATGTTGGGAGTTTGCTGTGGGCAGATCAAACTGGCGTCCAATGACAGGGCGCTGTCACAACTCATTGAAAAACATGTTCATTACGAATTGTGACGAAAGAAAAAAAAAGGTTTACGGGGATTCATTCAGCAACAAGCGAGAAGAAGCCAAAACCCTGGTCTCTAAAGATGGGGACGCTTCGGGTGGAAGACTCCTGCGTGAGCAAATCAGTCCTATTTAAAGCAATTCGGGCAGGTGCTTCCACCCCATTGAGCACAAGTAATAGACAAATGCCACCAGAAAACAGTTCCGCTGCAGCCTGGAAAGCCGTCAACCCCTCTCGTGCATGCCAGAATCGAGGATTTGCCCACATTCTGCACAGGCTGTCCGTGTCGGTACAAAGGCTGCACGTCAATTTAATATAAATATCCACCATAAGATTATACGTTATGGGCTAATTAAAACAAGCTATTGCATAGTAAATAATGAGAATACCGACGTTCGCTGAACCTCGGGACGCCTGATGTGTACAAACAATGAGCATATGAACATCCTCAAACAAAGCCGCTATATATCCCCTCTGAATGTTCGCACTCCTATTCATTTGATGCTAATTTTTTTTTTAATCATACAGAATTCGTTAAAAATAATTGTAACAATAGGCTACAAAAAACGATTCGCCACTCAACCGTATTGTAAACTTAGGACGTCTGCACGACAGGAGAGACAATGTGCCGTTGTCCAGCGCGTGCCGCCGATAGGGGCACATCTGGAACGCTCGCCTCGAGGCTCCTTCGCAACCGCAGCTGGCTCTGGCATCGCTTCTCTGGCGTGCCCGAGAAACCCGTTTTTTTTTTCCCTGGCGGTTGTACCGGACAAGGGAAACGTGTAAAAAACATCGCATCAGTGAGCGAGTGCGCCCGCTCTTCCGTCTCCTCGTCTTTTATTTTCAGCAGCATACACGTTTGCTTGCTATCAATATCGCTGTTCTGGAGCAGCCGTGGTAGTAGTAGTAGTAATTGTAGTACTAGCAGCAGCAGCAGCAGCACCAACAGCAGCGCAGCCACCGAGTCTGACGCACAGGGTTTTCCATTAACTCCACTGAGCCTTGTAGGGGAAAAAAATACGGATATTGCAATAATTAGTCGTTTTCACTTTTCACTCGTTTTGACAGTTCCGCTAGATTCACTGGGTGTCTGTTTGCCCGAAAGCTCAGGAAAACAGCGTGGCAAAGCTTGAAAGAAAATAAAGGCAATTAAATTCAACTTGTATTTAGCAAGCTGGCCACTACAAAAGGCAGGGCTCTTCACGAGACGTAAAGGAACAGCGTGATTACGCGTGGTTAATGAGCGCATTCTCTGGAGCCGCGTAAACAAAGCCCACATGTACATAATAGCTGAGCACAGAACCCAAAAAAAAAAAAAATCAAAGTTCGCCCAGATCTCCATAATAGCGAGCTGACTATGAATTCTGGTCTGTTTTCAACCCTGGAGGCGGAGCTGAGGCGCGCTCCGTACAGCGTACATCCACGAAAATGACAAGCGAGCCTTCCCGATTTCCTTGTTTCCACGCAAATTTAAACGCGAGAGACACAACCCGTGAGCACGACCCCCTACCTTCATCTCCTCGTTGATTTCCCTCTTCACCGGGTGAGCCGGTTTCCTGCTCCTTTTATTTTCGGGGGGTCTACCCTCTTTTTCCGTCTCTGCCATTTTTTCTATTATTTCTGTCAATATTTGCGGTGGGGGCAGCCCCACGGGGGGTGTCCAGCGGGGCTGCTTTAGAAAAGCAGAGCGGCGCGTGTCAATCGTGAGAATAGCCCGGGTGAAGTTGGTGATGCCGTTGAAGGTACGCGATGCCCGGTTAAGTCAGCCATCTTCTGGCTCCAATTTTCCACAGTCTGTGCGCGAGTTGGTGTGAGCCGTGTCTGTGAAGCAGCTGAAGGGGTTGAGAACAACCCCAGACAGGGGGGAGGGGCCTCGACTGTAACCCTATACGAGGCGCTGATCCCAAGAAGGCTATTTCCTCTCAGTTCGCCACAGATACGCTTTCACTCGTGCTCCTAGCGCGCGCGCCCGACAGCCCGCACGCTACTGGCGAAGGCAATTCACGAATCCATTATCGGTGCCCCCCCCTCCACTCCCCCCCTCCCCATCGCACTGTAGCCAGTTTGGACAGCGTCCCTTGTTCCGATCCTTTCGGCTGTTATTTAAAAACGGCGGGCGTAGGGAATCCTTTTCCCGAAATAAAGCTGTTTACATTTTGCGCGTGCTTGTTTATTTGTGTTTGTGAAATGAATTTAGCTGAGAGCATTGAATGGGTCTTACTATGTGTCTCCCTTCCCAAACATTCTTGATGTATAGATATAGTAAACATATTCTAAATGAAGAAAATAATTTAATTGGTCAACTGTTTTTTTATGTTAAAACTAGTTAATAACTCAAAGTGAATTTGTGAAGGCACAAGCAGGCCTAATACTTAACAACCTTCCAAAGCCACAGTGGCTCCTCTTGTTTGTATTGGAGTAACATTTTAATTAGAGCAAATATTCCGATCTGGCCCTGTCATATTTAACTTTCTGGTTTAATGAGTAAATCCACTGTTGTAGCCTAACTCTATTTTGGACCCAAGTGCAAACAGGAAGAGTTACACTAAAGTACGCAGCTCAGAACATTTTTCACAACTGAAGGAAGATAGCACTGTGTCAGGTCTATCATTCTGCACTGAAGGAGCACCACTGACTCTTGGTATGGAGTTTCATGGAAAAAAAAAAATACTGGTGGATCATATGCTTTCAGTGACATGCTGATTTGATCCCATTGTTTTGCTTCACCTTGTGGAGAGCAAAGTCTGTTGATTGGTTGAAACAAGTGCATGATTGACAGATCATTGTAGTTACAGGGTTCATGAAAACTCACTCTCCCATCTCTGTGGTGGCGTCGCATTCCCCGTCCCATAATTCCCAGCAGTTCCTCAAGGGCATGCAGAAGGGGTTTGGGTGGAGGCGGGTAGAAGTGTGTGGGGGGGGCAAGTAGCAACCTCTGACCTTTCACCCCTGTGCCAGTAAAGACTGAATGTAGCCCACACACTGAGGGCAAGGGCCCTACCTTGTAACCAAGGACATAGATTTTGTTTCCAATTAAGGGGGGTGGAAATTTTCTGCTGGATTTTTTGTACTGGGGGGGGTGGGCGTGGGGGGGGTGGATGGGTGCAATCTACATCCAATCAAGTGCTCAGCATCCAATTTCTCTGACCTCTGCACCTTGTCTATTTTCATATTTCCATTGCATTGGTGTTTTCAAAACAAAAACTTTTCACCTCAAGCTCGCTTAAAATAACTATACTTTGCCCAAGGCTGCTCCTCCATCCTAAAAATGGTCATTTTTTATAGCTCTGTTGAACTCCCACTACTGGCTGCCAGGCACTGCCGATTCAACCCACGAGGAATTGTGTCTAAAATGAGACATTGCATTCTGCGTATCTATATCAGACATGTATTTAATATGATATAAATATGTTATAACTTACAATTATTATATTATTACCTACCAATTGAAAACCTTGTATTTTTCTGGAAACAGAAACCTTTTTTTTTGTCTGTCTAAAATACATTGTGCATTTCATTAGGAAATGGAAAAAAAAATCTTGAAAGGGAAAGACACCCTGGGGCTTCTTCAGAGAGTTCCAGGGGTCCACGGAGTCCAGCTTGCAGGACTCCTGCCTTAATAAACTCACTTTGTCTTGGGGAATTTACACAGATTACACTTCATTCATTCATTTGTTCATTCATTCATTCATTCATTCATTCATTCACTCACTCATTTGCATTGCTTAATGCTCATTCCAGAAGTCCAGAACTAAACATGTATCTTCTTGTGTGTCAAGAAAAGAACTTTCAATCCCTTTTTCATAGCCAGAACAGCAGAGGTTTGAATCACATTCGAGTACATTCGAACCCCCTTTGGTCTCACAAGAACTCTGTTTGTGTTATATGAACACTGAGTGCTTTGCTGCGCATTCAAGGATTTTAACCCGTGACCTCCCGGGCAAAAGCCCAGGCCCTTCAGCACTGCATCACAACGTGAGGGCTCCTGCATGTGTTCTCATTGCTGCTGAGTAACTGTGAACTAAGTTCCTCAGTCTGTCACTGTAGCATTCTGCACCGTGACCTCAATGAATTCATTGTTTTATGCAGACACACAGACATTCACACACGTTCACACACACATGCACACACACAGACACATGCACGCACATCTGCATATGCACACACACACACACACACACACACACACACTGACCCCTCCACACACACACCAATGGCAATGATCAACTATGTTCAAATATGTAATGACAAACAATGTCAAAACAGATTTCCAGGGAGGGTAGTGTTGCACAGACTAATACAACGAGACCAACTCACCTTACATGTCCTTACGTCTGTAACAAGGGACCGCTTGTTTCGTTTTTTAACCCAGATTAGTTTCCACAACAGTTCGGTTCAACGGCCTTCGCTGCAGCTAGTAAACACGCTGCGGACCGTGCAGGAGGAAATTTGAGCTGCGAAACACAAATATAAGAGAGGCACATCGACAAACAGGATTACAAGGAGGAGCAATGGTCGCCTGGGAGAGAATTAATGGAGAAAAAAAAAACTGCAGCGATGGCAAACATCATGTTGCTGTGTACTTTCCCTATTTACAGCCGATTTCTATTTAGGGACATTGCTTGAGAGACTACTTGAGAGAGGGCGACTACAAAGGAATTACAAACTGATCGGAAACAGCTGGATTAAAAGTATACACAAACCTGGAATTGCTCATAGCCAGTTTAAGGAAAATAAACAAGCAATTTTCAACAATACACACTTTGTTTAGGGAATTAGCTGCAGGGTGGGGGTGGTGGGCGAGGGGTGGGGGGGGGGGGGGGGTAGGGTGGGGAGGTCCAGAAGGGTGCAGGTTTGAATTTCCTCAAGCTTTAGGAAGTGGGCGGATGGACATCAGGAAAGAAAACCCAAGCGGCGTTGCCCTGGTTACAAAGATTCAGAATAAAACACGAGAAGCGTAAAAAATATAAACGAATGTTATTTGTCGATTTTCGCGGTCTCTCGTAAACCGGACCAGAACAACCGCCATTCTGGAGGCCCTGAACCGGCCATTTCAGGCGTATCCGCGTCGTCATCACGACCACCTCCCCTGTAGCCAATGGCGGTTTTTTTTCAAACGCGCGTGATGTTTAGCCATTTAGCAAACGCTGCTACTCAGAGGGAGTAGCTTACGTTTCGCTGAAACGCACAATCCATTTTTACAGCGGGACGCTTACCGAAAACAAGACCAGGTTACGTCAGGTTACCCGGCTCCCACCTGGAAACCATTATGGTACGCTAACTGTGCCCCTGTGCTGAACACTGTGCTTTTTAGCGTGTCTGCACTGGCGAGGCTTGTGACAGACAGAGACCTGCTACACAGCTGCAGAGAAGATGTCATTCACGTGTTCAGTAATAAACTCAGTTCCTTTAGACCGGGGGTGTCCGATATTAACCAGAAAGGGCCGGTATGGGTGCATGTTTTTTGTTATAACCCAGCACTCACACACCTGAGTCTACTTATCAAAGTCTTGGTTGAAGATCATGATTTGTTGATTAGTTGAATCTGGTGCCGTAGAATCTGGGCTAAAACAAAAACCTGCACCCACACCGGCCCTTTTTCAGATAAGATTGGACACCCCACGCTTTTAAACTCACTAAGAATATTGTGCAGAGGTCGGGTGACCAGTTGCTCTGAATTGTGCAGGGCAATTATGCGACATCACATTCACATTTCAGCAATCAGGAGCCTCTCTTATCCCGAGGGACATAAACAGATTCAATCGCCTGATATAATCCATTTAAACAGCTGGGAAATTAGAAGCCATTAAGGTTAAACACCCTGCTCAGGAGTACAATGGAAATGCCCCATCTGGGAGTCAAACCCGTAACCTCTGAATGACGAACCAAGTTCCCTAGCTACAACACTACCACCCCCGATAGCACAGCCCTGCATTTCGGCCATTTGTCCTGCATTTAAATGAAATAATGACATCATTACCCATGCCCCCACCCCCCAAATCCTGCAATGCGCTAAGTTCCACAGAATCCTCCTGCGTCTCCTACATTAAGGACTGCATGAATGTGGTCACCCTGCGTGATGTGATTAGTGCATGTTTGCCGCTGCCCATCCTCTGTTGCTTAATTAGAAGGGACCGTGAGAGAGATATGGAGGAATTCCACCCATCGTTTTTATCTGCCTCTCTGCAGAGTCCCCTTTGCAGAGTCTCCAAAGCTGCTTAAGCGGGGAGTGTGATATATCGAGTGAGATTGTGTGTGTGTGTGTGTGTGTGTGTGTGAGTGTGTGTATTTGTGTGTTTGTGTGCATGTGTGTGTTTGTGTGTGTGTGTGTGTGTGTGTATTTGTGTGTTTGTGTGCATGTGTGTGTTTGTGTGGTGTGTGGTGTGTGTGTGTGTGTGTGTGTGAGTGAGTGTGTGTGTGTGTGTGAGTGAGTGTGTGTGTGTGAGTGTGTGTGTGTGTGAGTGTGTGTGTGTGAGTGTCTTTGTGTGCATGTGTGTGTTTGTGTGTGTGTGTGTGTTTGTGTGTGTTTGTGTTTGTGTGTGTGTTTGTGTGTGTGTGTGTGAGTGTGTGAGCTCATGGGTATTAAATCAGTGCACTGCTACAGAGCTGATCCCAAAATATGTTTATCTTTCCCAGAGTCTCGATCAGCTTGCAGCAGCTGCACTGAAGGACCAGAACAGCGTCTACTGCCCACTGTTCCCTTTACCACCATGATTTCACCCCTTTACCTCTCTGATTTCATCCCTTTACAGCTGTGATTTCATCCCTTTATTTTATCCCCATTTCTGTTGCTTGCTCAGGTTTTTTTTTTGTTCCCTGTTTGTTTTGTGCTCAATCAAAACTCAAGCAAGAAAACACATTGTTTCTCTTCTGTTCTATTCTAGTCCCCCCCCACCCACCCCCTCTTCTGCCCTAAAACAGCTAAAGTGTCCAGTCATAAGGGAGAACATGCTGACATAGATCTGCATCTATGAGAGGAATGGTTCACCTGCTGAGCATTCTGGGAGATTCCAGGAAAAGACTCAAAACAGACTACCGACAGGCTACTGACCAGAACACACGATACAGTAACAGGGTACTGACCGAAAAGCACAATACAGTAACAGGCTACTGACCAAAACACACAACGCTGGTAAAAATAGCCGTGCCCTTTAAAAGTGTCAGTAAACTGCAGCATTTGAATTGCAGGTTTGGCCCTGTTGTTTCTTCTCGTCTTGTGCTGCGTGACAGTGTCTGAAACTGGTCTGTAAACACTTCCTGGTCTGTGCGATTCCCCTTGCAACGCCGCACCGTGTGACCAATGGCAGCCATTCACACGCATTCCTGTCAACGTCAAATCTAAACAGGCAGACAAAGGAAAATGCCTTTCGAACGATGTGCCAATATTGAATATAAAGCCAAGAGGGAGCAAGGGAGAGAGAGAGAGAGAGAGAGAGAGAGACTGCCCCCTCTTCATAACTAATGTTAGATCTGCACTGAGAGAGAGAGAGAGAGGGTGAGTGTGTGAGATCTTTTTTTTACACACACACTTTAGATTAAGAAATGAAGTTGACTCAGGCCAAATAATATTAAGCTAAGTCTATTTAAAATATGTATAAGTCATTTAACAACGGCGGGTGTTGACATGTGGATAAATTAAATGTTTGCTGTGTTTTACAGAACTGCTGTGGAATGCCTCCAATTCCCAGAATGCTGTCACTGCGTGAAACGACTACGGAGAGAAAGAGAGAGAGAGAGAAAAAAAAAGATCTGGCTGATTTGGAAAACATGATGAAGACATTTGTATCAAATTACCTGTTGAGTTGCTTTGCCAGGAAAAAATAGAAAACATTACACTGGTTACAAAGTACTATCTCCAACAGCTTGCATTGTTTTAAAAAAAAGAGGTTTTCACAAAGGATAACTGTCTTACGAGAGGGTTCCAGTCAAACGAGAAAGCACACAGCATACAGGCTTGAACGGAATTCTTATTTTTGTGAGGTAACCATGATACTGCTTTTTTCTTCTTCTTTTTTTCCTTTTTTTTCAATTTTTACAAAGGCAGCACTCAATATTGAACCTCGGGAGACGAATTTGATTGTCAGCTGCTGATATGTAAAACGTAATCCAGAATAAGGCAAAATCATTATTAAACGCGGAGAAGAGAGCAGCTGCTGTTCCAATCAGCGGAACCCTCGAAGCACAGGAGCAATTATCAGCGTCCTCTCGAAGCCCCCCCCCCCCCCCCCCCCCCCACCCCCCACCGGGATGGAGCAGGCCTGGCCAAGCGCTTGCGGTTTTGTTAAATAAGCAGCAACTTCGGGGATACATCATCCTGTCCTCGTGACAGCAGGAGTGTCAAAAACTTGACCCAGAAGGAGAGGCAGGCAGCGTAGGGACCGGGGATTTCCTCTGACCTCGTGCCACAGAAAGGGATGGACCCGTCAGGATTTGTTCGACTGCGTGTACGTGTATTTATGTGCATATGTGTGTGTGTATGTGTGTGCGCGCGCGCGCGTGTGTGTGTGTGTGCGTCAGTGGTGGTCAGGCAGGGTGGGGCCAGGAATATTGCATTTCTTTCACTCCCAGGTGTGAGGAGATGCTAGCGTGACCAGACTGGGTCTCTGGCGGTCCCTGGAGAGATTCGATCCTCTCCTGAGTCCACGCGCAAATATCTTATAGTAATGACTCCCCCAACTGGGCACACCCCCAGAAACATCTCCCTTCATAGCTTACCATTTGTGGCTACTTATTAAGTAGCCACATATTTTCCACTACATGCTTTGTTTACTAAAAGCTGTAGTTGCACTTTGAGCTGCAGTCTGTATGAAAGGTGCAATACAAATAAAGTTATTGTTAATTATTGATACATTGTACACATACTGATAATAATAATTAGGAAAGAAAAGTTTGTAAATTCAAAATATATTTTCAAACAATATAATGCGGCGCATAGGGCTGCATGCCGTCTTTAATGCGTATTTTGATGGTACTACAAAAACAAACAGCAAAATGTTGCTTTAATATTTAGCGGTATACATACGCTAATGCTGTGAGCCATTTGTTGAAGCTATTGGCTACTAGTGATGCAAACAAAAAATTTAAACAAAATGAACTAAGCTGTTTGGGGGGCTTCTCCCAAGAGAGATTCAGCACTCAAGGGGTTAAACTGCGATGTGTTTTGCGACATGACGTGTTTTGGTTTTTCAAAGATGGCTGCGCGCAGCAAACTTGTCACGAAACCCGGCTTGGAGGCATGAGGTCGTTCATAATATTGTTGATATAAAGATATTATTTCGCATGAGGGAACCGATAACTCGCAGTTTCCTGCGACTGACATTGTCTCACCATGGACGGAGTGCTTTAGCTCTGATGACAGAATGCTGTAAGGTAGCTAGCTGAGAAGACGCCCCTGACAGTAGGCTAGTTTAGGTGACTTAAATGTTAGCAAGTGAGCTAAAGGATATATGCTTAAAGGATATCGGCTGAATTTGTATTTATGTAGCCGGTTGTGTGCATTACTCTGTCGTGCGTGTATATAAATGGCCATTTAAATGTGTTTGTTCACTTAGTAAGTCTGCTTCGTCAGTTAGCTAGTTACCTATGAGAAAAAAGTTGAACACATTCACGTTAAGCGAAATAACATGGTCTAATGTTTCATCGCATAGTTACATAGGTAATGCTAGTTTGACGCTAGCCGAGTATTCTAGTTTGTGTTTGAATGAGTGGAGACTAGCGTTCTCTGTTATAGCCTACACTTCGTCGTTTACCCTGCTACGTTAATGCGGAATTTGTGGCAACGATGGCATTGCTACGATCAAGACTGCCTCGTCTCGGTCCATTATGTTGCGGCCGCAGGGATATCGGCTTTTTCTCCAGCACGTCGCCCTCAAACTGGAGTAAAGTTGTCTCCGAAGCAGAGAAAATCGTCGGATATCCCACCTCGTTCATGAGTTTGCGGTGCTTGCTGAGCGATGAACTCAGCAACGTCGCGATGCACGTGAGGAAACTGGTGGGGACCAAGCACCCTTTACTAAACACCGCAAGGTAAGGACCGTGATATACACTCTTCTAATATTGATCTCTATTAATATAATGTAACCTGAATGCTGAATGTATACACTTGTATGCTCAGTAATATAGGACAGGATAGACAGTTAATGTTATGTGCGGTTATTTTTTTGGCTAAATTGTATCCGCATGCTCTGTAGTTTTGACGATTTACTGTTGAAGACTGACATGGTCCCTCCCTGAACAGAAGTCCAATTTGCAAAAAGGCTCCCTCCCGTGGCACGTTGTGTCACTTTTACGCCGGGCACCCACCGCACGCGTCGCGTAAGCGTCGCGTAAACAGCAGGGCGAAGCAGCACGACGCGACGCGTAGGGTGTCTCCACTGGTTCCGTTTGTGTCGCGCAAAGGCTTGCGTAAAAGCTATATATTCCCAGTAGCTCTCGCAGTCTGCAGTGGGCTTACATCGTGTATTTCACGTTTGTTCAGGACTTTTGATTATGGGTTAAGTGAATACTTGGTGAGAGACCTTTTTCATTCTGTTAATTTGGTAATATTTCGTTACCTCGTAAATACGTGAGAAAGCAAACGCTTTCAAGAATTACCATAAACTTAAATCGCAACGTAGCCTGCATAACAATCAATCTCAAACTGTATTAATTTATTTGCTTGGTCAACAAGCGTGCCAATTTCACGAAGAATATGTAATGATCATAATAATAATAAATAATCCGTAATTAACCATTGGGAATTCCTGTGTTGTCTTGTCATTCACGTCAAAACATTTATATGATCAGATTTAGTAAAATCAGCTAACAGTTTAATCTTGAAGGGATATGAACACCACAACGCCATGAACACCGGAAGCTTTGAAGTACAAGTGCGATAGGCTACGTCTTTCTGTGGTGTATTTTCAAATTTACCCCACCCCCTCCGCAAAATAAGACAGCGAAACTAAGTTTGCCTTTCCCCCAGGTTCCAGTTATTTATTTATTTTTACAAAACGAAAAGGCTTGTATTTTTTTTTAGCTGCTTAAAAAATATCTGGGAGGTAACTAGGGACACACCCCCAGTAATATAAGAATGAAATATAAATCAGAGCATGTATACCTAGCATTTTAGAGCATATTTCTGTGTATAAACAGGCCAACGTGACGCGCGACAAGCCGAAAAAATAGAACAGAAGCGAAAAACTACGCTTCAGGTCGCTTGTGTCGCGCGAGCTTCGCAGCCGGTACGCGACGCGTTCGCATCTGGTGGAGACGACGTCGCCCGCTGCCGTTGTAATAACAGTACTTCAACTACGCTTCAGTTACGCGCGTAATACGCGCGTAGTGCGCTCGCGGCCGATACGCGTGCGGTGGGTGCCCGGCTTTACTGTCCGCGCGCTGCCTGCTGGCGGGAAGCCCAATCGAGTCAATAGAGCGAGGATGTTGCCCAATCAGATCATAGGATACCTTCTCACCTTTGACCCCGTTTCCTCGGGCACGCCCACCTGTCAGTGTGACGATTCCCCTGCGCTGTCTGTCCTTGGCGGAGGTGTCCCGTAGCAGATTAAGGCCACGTGACGTGCTTGAATGCGAGGGAACCCTGCCTGCGATTGGAGGATCATAAATGGATGGGCTTTATTTGGAGGAAATGAATGCAAGTGATGGCTTGGGTTCAAGAATGGCAATTACGAATGCGCCGATCAGTTTTAGAGTGAGTGAGTGAGTGAGGGACCGAGGAACTGAGCAAGCTGTAATGATTGTGTGGTCATAAGAGTGTAAAAGGGCCTTCAAAACTGGTTTCCACAGGACAGACACAGGCCTCTTGTATCGCCACTTTATTCTCTGGAGAAGTTGCACCAAATAATAATAATAAAATGATCCCAATAATAATAATAAAACGATCTCAGTAATCTTTGCAATCGCACAGTGTCACCTGTCGAGTCATAGCATACCTTCCACACTGCCAACTGATATTCACTGGGTTTGGAATTATTTCAAAAGTAGCCACCTTTACTTATTTCAAACTTAGTCCAGCTACATTTGAAAAAATTCTGTGGAATTATTTTATTTCAGCACATTCTGAAAACCCTCAGAGGACGTTGCGTGTGTAGAAATTCCACCTGTCCCGCAACAGGGCAGCGCCATTAAGTCAAATGACAACCTAACGAAATAGGCTATTTAAAAGCCGGTTTTTTATTTATATGGAAAAGTAGCGCATATCTCAGCTCGGCCGACGGAGAAGAAATGAAAGACATAAGAACAAACATTCGGGGAAAATTCCCGTAAAATTTCCAAAATTCCTGTGAATTTCCATCGGTCCAAACTCAGAGTCACTCCGGGGGTGTCCCTCACATACGGTGTTCCCGAGACTGCAAATGGCTTTCCTCACCAGCTGTGTCTTCATAGCGCCCCCCCCCCCTCCTTATCTACACCTGCTGGAGCCTCAGTGTGTCATCCCCCGGTCCACCCACCCTACCCCAAACCCAAATTCTTCCACGTGCAATTCACAGACATGGGACGTCTAAACAAGTCTGAGGGTGTGGCCAACAGTGAGAGCGAGTGAGCAAGCGAGCGAGAGAGAGAGAGAGATGTGGGGGGGAAAAAAAACATCATATCTGTGGTGGCATGAGTTGGGAGCGCTGCCAGGGATGGTTGCTATGATAGCGGGTTACCCGGCAACCGGTAAACAGTACAGCCCAACCCGTCCGAATCCCGGCCGGACCTCAGGTCTGTACATCATCATTACCCCCTGTCACCACCCACCCCCCCCCCAATTAAACCCCCCGTTTGGACCAACGCAAAATCCTGGGCTGGAGCGCTTCTGCTGGAGTGAGAGAATGAGGGCCTACCTGTCTGTGTGCCCTTCGGCCTTGAATCTGAGAAAGAGAGAGTGAGAGACAGAGGGAGAGAAAGAGAGAGGGAGAGAGGAGAGAGAGTGAGAGACAGAGGGAGTGAAAGGGAGGGAGGAGAGAGAGTGAGAGACAGAGGAGAGAGAAGAGAGAGGAGAGAGGAGAGAGGAAGAGAGGGAGAGAGAGAGAAAGAGAGGGAGATGGAGAGAGAGAGAGAGAAGAGGGGAGAGAGAGAGAGAGAGAGAGAGAGAGAGAGAGAGATGTGGAACTCGAGCCCACTCTGCAGGCTGTCCTGCTGGAAACTGTAGCCCAAGGGTGTAATAACCTATACACCTAAATCCGATATGACAATCCATTTCGGTGTGGTAGCATGGGGGGGGGGCGATGTGGACCTCTGACAGGCTGATTCCTCACTGTCGGGCCGGGTCGGCCGGGTCGTATTTCGCCCCCGCCTGCCCCCCCCCCCCCCCCCCCCCCGCTCCCCCGGTGTCTCCGTCCCGAGACGCACGGCCTGACAGAAATACCCACAATGGCGGCCGGGCTCCACTTCCCCTTTCCTTTCATTCTTAAAAAAACAACCCTGCCCCCCCCCCCCCCCCCCCTTTGGCTTTGCTGTGCGGCGGCTGGGACTACCGCTGGTGGGGCGGTATGGGACAGGACGGGACGGGACTGGACAGATGTGCACGGCCGTTAGAGTCGGGGGGTGGGGTGGGGGGGGGCTGGCGGGGGCTTCTCTTTCGTAACGGGGGAGACCTTGAAGCGGCCTCCCCCATTAAACGCCCCGTCCGCTAATTTTATGCCCCTCCTGCATTTTAAGTGCTCATTAAAGCCACAGGATATAGATGTGCACTTTTTTACGTTCAGAAATATCAGAAAGATGATAAAATGTCCTTTTTCTGTGAAGTTGGCTGATGCCATGTCTAAGCAGGCAAGCTGGAGGTCTGACACTGATGGAAGGTGGGGATGGATATTGACCCATTTGTCACAGGTGTAAATTTCCGGAGAGATTGGCATTTTACTGGCCTTTAAGTAAGTTTGACCATGTGCAGAAAGGACCAATGATGACCACGCCTCTGTTGTTGCTAGAAATGACTTCAGCAATTGACCTCGTATGCTAATCGATACAATGCTAAGCTATATGCACCCTAATCACGTGCTAATTGTTTCAGAAACAATGCTTGTCTCCAGAGTTCATAGTCAACACAGTCAAGTCGTATGAGCACCCGGGAGCTTGTTCTTGGCTAATTGCTGAAACTGAGCAGCTGTTGTTTTGGTTAGCCTAGCAGTTTGATGGAAAACCCTCATGGGGGAACAACCTACTACCAGAAGTGGTCTCGTTGGGCCAGTAGGGGTCAGTCTTCCCTCCGTACCTAGCAAAGAGATCCAGTGCCACAGTCTAGTGACGGGGATACTGTGCCTTACTGAGGTGATAATTACTCAATCTGATCCTTAACAGTCCCAGGACACTTCATGAATCCCAAAGGGGATTCCCTGGGGAACCAGGGAGACATCGCTCGAGCCACGGGGAAGCACCACAGAAGAAGACAGGGAAAAATAGACTGATGACTCAGGCAGAGAGAGAGAGAGAGAGAGAGAGGCCTACCTCAGATGAATCACTTTTGGCAGTATTTAGCCTTTAGCAATGCGCATAGCCTTTCATCTAAAATGAAAACAAACAACAACAACAAAAAAAATCATTTGAGGAAATCCAAAATGAATTCTGCGGCAAAATACTAAAAAATGACTGGTTGAGGCTTTGGTAACAGGTCTAACTTGCGTCAGAAAGCCAGCGTGTTTTGGAACACGTGAAAGCTGTTCTCTCCGTAGGAGACCCGATAATGGCGGCCTCCCATTTCTTTTACAGAATCTGTGCCAATACGATATGTTCTGTGTCAGTGTAGGCATTAGTAGATACCCTGAATAAAGGTGGGAATCCAATAAATGTCTTAAATAATGGTTGAAATGATCTTGCTTTTAACATAATACACTGTTCACTGTACACACTGCCACATTAGATTCTCTGAAATCTTCAAATGTGAGTCTAAATACCTTCATATTTATTCATTAAGTGAATTGGCTGGCTTTTTTTCCCCACTTTTGCACACAGCTGGGTATTTTCCTGAAGCAATTCTGGTACTTTGCTCAAGGGCACAGCCGCAGTGCCCCTCCTGGGAATCAAACCTGCAACCTCCGAGTTAAACAAGCAGTTCCCTAAAAGTTATACTCCGCCGCAGCCCATAATGCATCAGTGGCGCAGTTAAAATGGGAAACAAAATGAGGCACAAGGGGGTTTGAGAGTATGAGGGACAAGGAAAGAGGGGTTCCAGTCTCAAAATTAAGATAAGTAGACCGCAGGAAAAAATAATTAAAATGGAAACGCGGCGCAAAGCTAATTAGCGGAACATGCTAAAATAAATGGAAAACGGAGGATTAAGGGCAGCCGCTCGTACGAGAGCCGCTCCTGTCATCCAAAATGAGCTTGCTTCTATTCCACAAACCAAAAACCCAGAAGAAGAAGAAGAAGAACAACTGCTATGCGTCTTCCCACTTCGGCTTGGCTGCGGAAATAAACGGTCACTGCGCCGCAGCGAACAGATGAAGGAGGAGGGAAAGGGGCTTCGCCCAAACACACCTGGCTGTGTGCTGTGATTACAGTCTCACCCACTCGCTGGAGCGCGGGGGAGAAAGCAAAAAAAAAAGGCGAAACCGATGGCAACGGCAGACGGTGCTATCATGGGGAATTGTGATGTCGTTTTTGGTTCCGCGTTCCGTGTTCCGCGTTCCGTGTTCCATGCCAGACCTGGTGTCCGAGACACTGTGTGCTGAGCGAAGTACAGTAATCCCACCCACCCCCACACCCCCCAATACCCCATTTGACTTTTACCCCATTAAAATACCGCCGCTTCAAACGAACGTGTCACCGGGCACTTCCGCAATTACGTGTAAAATTATATTTCTGCTCAGATGAATTCTAAATGAATTGAAGAAAAAAAATCAATTTCCCCTCTGAAGTTTGCTCGGCCAGCGATGATTATGTTTCAGCTGCCGGAGAGCACCTGCCAATTTCCGCATCTGTCTGAAAATTTGCCCAACTTGAGGGGCCAATCACCCAGAATAATTACTGGAACCACGCACACTTTGACAGACAAACTGGAAATTATTTCATTTTATTTATTTTATTTTTTTTAAGTGAATGAAAAAGCAAAACCTTTCTTTGTCCTACCTGCGATTTCAGGACTCGATGAATACAAAGTAGACCATGAATTTTATTTTCTGCGTCGGACAACGAGGACCACGCGTCAGGGTAGGAAAGATTATGTTCACCTGAAATGTGAAGACGGAAAAGGTGGACGTGATGAGTCGGACTGAACAGTTTATTTTGGAATGGTTCCTCGTTGGGCCTGTTGACCATCAACAAATCTGCAGTCTGTCACTTTGTCCTTGATTTTTTCCCCCCCACACAGGTGTCGGTTGATGTTACCGTTATGTTTCAAGTGGTACACAAACGGGTAGCTATTTTTTTTTTTCGCTTTGGAATTGGTTTCAGTCGTTCTCAACAGGTGCCTGTGCCAATGAGACTGTTGTCTTTTTTTTTTTAAATGGAGGCTCGTGGTTCTTCTCTCTCTCTGATTTGCCAATGCCCTTTCTGGCCTTTCAAATGTGTCATTAAGAGAGAGGGGACTCGCTCTCTTCATTTCTCTCTTTCTTTCTCTCTCGCTCACTCTCGCTCACTCCTAGGGACGGTTTGTTATTTTGGAGAAGATCTGCGGGTGCAGAATTCTTTGTTTAAGATTATTAGTGAGGAAAGACGCGTGAGGCTTGCCCTCTATGCCTCTCTCATTAGTGGACTTCATTGAGGCTTTGTGAGGAGTTCGTGAGTGCATGTGTGTTAATTCCATATCAGTTATGAGGACTGTGTAGGCAGTCTCTCTTTTTGTCCCTTTCTCGGTGATGACCTTCTGAATTTTCCGTGTTTTGGAGAAGTTTGTGGGTGCAAACTTCTAAGATGCGTTATGTAGAGGGAGAAGTCTCTCTCTGTCACAGAAATGAACCCTTCTGCAATATCTGCTGTACTTTGGATGATGGTTAGATCATGTTGCGATGGTCGTGTATGAATTGTGTAAGTGTATTTTATGTTGAGATTATTGTGAGGACTGTGTGAGTGTAGATAATGTTCTGATGGTTGTGTGAGGATGGTGTCACTGTAGATCATGTTCTGATGGTTGTGTGAGGTTGGTGTAACTGTAGATCATGTTCTGATGGTTTCGTGAGGACTGTGTACGTGTAGATAATGTTCTGATGGTTGTGTGAGGATGGTGTAACTGTAGATCATGTGCTGATGGTTTTGAGGACTGTGTCAGTGTAGATCATGTTCTGATGGTTTTGTGAGGACTGTGTCAGTGTAGATAATGTTCTGATGGTTTTGTGAGGACTGTGTCAGTGTAGATAATGTTCTGATGGTTTTGTGAGGACTGTGTCAGTGTAGATAAGTTCATGGTTTGTGAGGACTGTGTCAGTGTAGATAATGTTCTGATGGTTTGTGAGGATGGTAACTGTAGATCATATTCTGATGGTTGTGTGGAGGACTGTGTCATTGTGATCATGTTTGATGGTTTGTGAGGACTGTGTCCGTGTAGATCATGTCTGATGGTTGTGTGAGGATGGTAGAATGTAGATTATGTTCTGATGGTTGTGTGAGGACTGTGTCAGTGTAGATAATGTTCTGATGGTTTTGTGAGGACTGTGTCAGTGTAGATAATGTTCTGATGGTTGTGTGAGGATGGTGTAACTGTAGATCATATTCTGATGGTTGTGTGAGGACTGTGTCAGTGTAGATCATGTTCTGATGGTTGTGTGAGGACTGTGTCAGTGTAGATCATGTTCTGATGGTTGTGTGAGGATGGTGTAACTGTAGATCATGTTCTGATGGTTGTGTGAGGATGGTGTAAGTGTAGATAATGTTCTGATGGTTTTGTGAGGACTGTGTGAGTGTGTAGGTCATGTGCTGATGGTTGTGTGAGGACTGTGTCAGTGTGCGTTTGTGTTTTAATGTTCTATGGAGACTGTAAGTGTAGATAGTGTCGTGTAGATCATATTGATGTGTGTTTCCCCTACTCTCTCTCCGTACGGCCGGAGTCCTGACGCCGAGCCTGTGCGTTATAACCTCGCGCTGAAGGAAGAGTCTCCCTGCCACCGTCACCCCGTCAGTCGGGTTTGCTTATTGATCGTATCGCTGTGCAATGGAAGTCAGTGGGTGCGTGATGTCATCATCAATTGATGCCCCCCTTGAATGAAACATCTTTCCTGTTGGGTGTAAACGCAAGACTGGCCAGCACATTGTGATGAACATCGCAATGCAAGCAGTGTGGCAGTGTCCTGTGTGTGTGTGTGTGTGTGTGTGTGTGTGTGTGCGTGTGTTTGTGTGGCCTTTTTCTCTTCCTCTTCTGTTCTGGAGGAATGCTTCTCTCTGTATAATTAAGGAACCTTTTCACCCCTCTCTCTCCCTCTCCTTCTTTTTCCGTCTTCCTCCCCCCTGTCTCCCTTTCTGTGTCTCCTCCTCTATGCCCCCGTTCTCTCCATCCTCTCTTCTCCCCCTCCCTCTCTCACTCCCTCCCTTTCTCTGTCTCCCCCCCTCCCTCTGTGTCCCCCTTCTCCTCTCTCTCGCTGCCCCCTCCGCCTCTCCTTCTCTCTGCCCCTCCTCTCTCTGTCCTCTCTTCTTCCCCTCTCCCCTTTTCTATCTCCCGTCCTCCCTGCCCCCCCCCCCCCCATCCCGCAGGAAGGCTGATATGATTGATGGATGTTCAGTGGTGTAGACTCTGGCGTAAACATTAATAATCTGTAGTCCTGCCTCTGCAGCCAGTTCAGTCCGTCCCCTGAGTCCGGTGCCACGGCTGCCGCCAGAGGGGAGAGAGAGCCCTGTACAGTGTGTGTGTGTGTGTGTGTGTGTGTGCGTGTGTGTGAGTGTGTGTGTGTATGTGTGTGTGCGCGTGTGTGCGTGTGTGTGAGAGTGTGTGCGTGTGAGGGGTTGTGTGTGTGTGTGTGCGTGTGTGTGTGTGGGGTGTTGTGTGGCGTGTGTGCGTGTGTGTGTGTGGTGTGTGTGTGTTGTGCGTGCCGCGTGGAGGTTGTGTGTCGTGGTGTGTTGTGTGTGTGGAGGGGTGTATGCGTGTGCGTTGTGTGTGTGTCGTGGTGTGTGTGTGTGTCATGTGTGGTGTGTGATGTGTGTCTTTTCAGTCCTCTGTCAGGTACCTGTCTGTCAGGTGTGACTGTAGCCCCTCTACCTGCCTGGGGCAGCTAATAGGCTGTATTAGAGCTCGCTCATTAAATCTCATTCAGATTAAAGCTGTCAGCTTCCTCAGCCTGCCTCCCACCTCCAGTTCACTGGAGACTGAACATTAAAAAAGACGCAGATTCAGAAAGTTTTCGAAAAACATGGTGTGCTTATGAAACATATGAACCTCTCTCCTTACCTCAAGTGTTTTATATATATATTTTTTTAAACAAGATTTATTTATAGTTTTTTTTTGTCCATATCTTGTCATTACCCACACAGCCACACACATATGGATAACCCCTCCCCCTACTCCCATGGTTACAGTCAGATCACGTACAATCTAAAACAACATATTTAAAAAAAAAAATATATATATATATATATATATATATATATATATATATATGTAAAAAGCCAAACAGACATAAAATAAACAAATAGGTTGTAAATTAACTCATAATTTAAGGATGCCAATATTCATATTAAATAAATAAGTCCTTACCTCAAGTATTGATTGAGTATTAATCTTAAAGTTTATCTGTCTGGGGTCCACTTGGAACAGGTGTAAACTGAAGGATTGCAAACTCTCTCCCTTTCCCACCCTTATTCTCTCTCTCTCTCTCTCTCTCTCTCTCTCTTTCTCGGTCACTCTCTCTCTCTCCCTCTATCTCTTCTCCCCTCTCTTTTGCTCTTGCTCTCTTCCGCCTGTCTGTTTCTCTCTTTATCTCTCTTGCTCTCTCCCTCTCTCTTTCTCTCCCCCTCTGTCTCACTCTCTCTCTTCCCCCCTGTCTGTTGCCCCCCCCCCCAAGGGGAGGGCTCGTGGCCAGTGTCTAGCCTGATGGCGGAGGGGGCGGGACGGTCCACGGGCGTCTGGACTCTTAACGATGTCCGTGATTCATGATTCAGCGAGCGGTCCCGGGGGACGGGATTAAAAGCGTTTACGCTAACCGTTCCCGAGGGAGTTCGGGCCTTTTATCTCCCGAGCAGCGAAAGCATCGCTTTAAACCGCGCGCGGCTCGGCGTCCGCGGCAACCGGTCAGTGCCGGCAAGCGTTGAGATGAAAGCTTTTGTTTAAAAAAAAAAAAGTTATTTCTCCGGCTCTGTAAAAATGGGGGTTCCCGACGTCAGTCTTGGGGACGTCGGTTGTGCGTGCTGGTTTCTCTTACTGCTACAGTCTTTATATCAGTTATGGTTGCTAAAAAAAAACGTGCCGCTGCCATGGTTCTGGCTTTACTTTTTTTGTTGTTTGTTTTTACTTTAACAAATGTGTTTTTAACAATTTTGTCTCATTGACACTGTTTTTTGCCTTTGAAATATTCGTTGTCCAGAAATGGTTTTGTGTCTGTGCCCAGCTTTTCACACATTTGGCAGCCATGGTCCCGCTGGTTTCCCCTGTCAGTTACTTTAATCGTGACGTCTTTATAAAGGAGTCACTTGCCACATAGCGCTTTATAGAAAAGGAGAGCGTTAGCCCCGCCGATGTGATTGATTAGCCATCAATTCAGCATGGCGTGCATCGCTATTGCTGACGCATTATGTCCTTATGAAGGTCCATCGCCTCGCATCAGACATTAAAGCGGTCATATTAATGAGGATTACCAGTTCGTCGTCACTCGTTTTTACGGTTGGAAGGATCACCAGCATACTTGGAGTTCCCCAGGACGGAGTTTGAGTAGAGCCAGGTCAGGTTGCCTGCTGGTTCTAGACTATTGCGGTGATGTTTTAATGTAAAAATGTATAATTTTTAAAAAAGTAGACAATTAGTTAAAAATAATAAATAAATAAATAAATAAAAACCTGTTCTCCTCCCGCCTCTCGGTCTCTGTTTTCACTTAGCTTTGGGCCAGTCGGACCGTTGTGGGATTTCGGTGCGTGCAAGCGGGTCTGGGACTCCACTATAGGCCTATTTGTGGTATTTCCGTGGCGCACTGCGTGTCATCCAAGTTCTCCCTCAGCCGCGCTTGGAGATTATCTCCATGGCAACTGTGTCGTTTATTCGTCAGAACGTCGCCCGTTCGAAGTCCCGGAGCTTGCTGCAGGCTGCCGAGAGGCGCTGCCGGTGTGTCAGCGTACACAGACTGTGGCCCGAGCGGTGTTGTGTGCTCCCTAAAAAAAATATGATACCAATGTTTACTGCTACACGCGTCACCCCTGCGAAGGCGAATTCTCTGAGCAATAAGAGAATGATGTGCATTCTGTGAGACGAATCTGGCGCTGCTGTTTACTGTAAATTCTTTTTCTCATGTTTTTTTTAATGGTCTTTTATTGCTTGAAAGTTGTGGGCGTTTTATCTATATAAAAATAAGTGGTGGTGTCTGCATTTCCGACACATTAAAAGCTTGCGCCCTTTTCCCGCTCAGCTAGGCTACTTCTGAGTTTGTCTCTGAGAACTGGAAAAGGGTGTTTAGTTAAACATACGCGTGCTTTGTTTCTGGCGTATGCCTATTTTCCTTCCTTTTTTTTTTGCTGAAGAGAAAATCTCGGCAAAAACCACGTGCGTGTACAGGTTAAATTTTCTTGCAGTGACATTATGGGAACGAGTGACCCGAGTTCCCCTTTAGCCGCCGCGAGCGGTGTTCGCAGTCAGAGCTATCCGCGTCGCGGCGAATTAATGATGCTCTGGACAGCCAATTCTTTAAGGATTTGCTCTGACCTCCGCCGCGAGACTTCCCCTCGTAGCGGCAATTAGAAGAAAATCTGCCGGCTCGCAGTGTGAGAAAGAAGAAGAGGGGGGGAAAAAGTCCCTTTATTTTCCAGTGAGAATTAAATGAAGGGTTTGGCCCCTGGAGAAACGGCAAGGGTTACACACCGTGTCATTAGCGATGTGTTCCGTGCAACGCATTTGCATACAGTTGCTGAGCATTGTGGGGATTTTTGTTTTGTTATTGAGACAAAAAAAAAAAGCGTTGGTTGTCCTCTAATACAGTGGTTCTCAGTCTTGGCCTTGGGGACCGCCGTGTATTCTGGTTTTAGCGCCAGACAATCTTTTTTTTAATTAAGGCTGTTGAATTTAAGTTCTTTCTTGATCCCCCCCCCCCCCCCCTTAAACTTATTAACACAATGCAGGTTTGTCTCGTTATAATTTTATTTGTCTTTCAATTCTTCATGATCTTCCAAATGGCTCGTTTCAGTGGTCAGGTGACCACACCTCATTCAAAAAAAAAAAAAAAAGAAGTAACGTCTTTTTACGTTATCATTTACAATATTGCGCAACACGCATACTGCGGATATGGGTGCTTCATTATTCACCGCGCGCATAGCTATTCCTGACATAATGTGGCTTAAGCGGGAAAGTAATCCCTCAGAACACGAGTAAGTGTCTTATTAAGAAAAATGAACGGCTTGTTAAAATTCTGGCTTTGCAAGTGTGGCTGGAACCAAAGCCAGCGCACACAGGGGGGGGGGTCCGCAGGACCGAGTGTGAGAACCGGTGCCTTGGTTAATACCTGTAAAATCCACAGATAACCTGTACGAAAGAGGAATTGAAAAGGAGAAGAGTGAGGTCTTCCCTTTTCAGGTCAATTCCATGATGACGTCACAATCTGTGGGTTACCAAGTGAATGTCAGTAAAGCTGAGCCTCATGAGCACGGCAGTGGTTAAAATACAGGCGTATTATTGCTGCTGGGTGGTTTATCCTGCTGGGGGGGGGGCGTTGTTGGGGCGAGAGAGGAGAGAGCAACAGATAGCAGCGGGGAAGAGAAGCAGAGAGGAGAGAGAGAGAGAGAATAAGGGTGGGAGAGGGAGGGAGAGAGAGTTTGCAATCACCTGGTTTGATGCTGTGTTAGGGTTGGAGTGAAAACCAGTAGATCTCCGGGAACAGGGCTGGGCAGCCCTGTTATACACAGTCAATCACTCTCTGATTTCGACCAATCATTGTGCTTTGTTGTGGATGACCACTTTTTAGATTGGTTTCCACTAGTCGGTGATGGGACAATAAGACTTTGTGACCCCCCCACCCTCCCCCCAAAAATAGAGTTACCACATTCCAGGGCTGCCCAACCCTGTTCCTGGAGATCTACTCTCTTGTAGATTTTCACTCCGACCCTAACAAAGCACACGTCATTCAACAGCTAGAGATCTCGTTGAGCTGCTGATTGGTAGAATCAGGTGTGCTTTGTTAGGGTTGAAACGGAAACCCCACAGGAAGGGTAGATCTCCAGGAACAGCGTTTGGGCAGCCCCCTTCCACATTCCATCCGAAACTCACTGACTTGCTGCCGTGGAGAAAAAAAGGTCTTCTGATTGGTTCCAACAATTTCAGTGATTGACAGCTCCATGTAGCCCATTGCGGTGTTCACAGAAGCTCGTGAGAAATATTAGTAATGCAGCGAATGGAAGCGGACAATGTCAAAGCCACTCAGGCCCCTGGAGAGGCATGCCCCGTCGAGTCTCTTAAATCAAACACCCCCCCCCCCCCACCCCCGCTGAATTTAAGCCTTTTTTTCCTCCTTCTCTCCCTCCCTCTCCTGGTTCAGCGCTCATAAAAACCTGGGGTGTTTAGCTTCTTTTAAAAATTTTTTTTTTTTTTTTAAATGGGTAATCCCAAACCATAAATAGCTGTTTACCACACCTCCCTCCTCCCTTTTCTGGCACTGCCGTGTGCGGTGTGGCGCGTGTCCTTTTAGATTCACAAACTCTTCCATCCAAAGGGGTTTTTTTTTTCCCCCACCCGCTTCTTAAAGGGCCAGTCCCATGCAAAACTAGCCTTTTCAGTACAGCCTCAGAGCTGCTGTGCATCAGCAATGGGCAGAGGCAGATTCACCACATTCAGCACAACCCTTGCTTCTCAGACATAGTAAACGCATTCAGGTCTGTATTCAATCCACAACGTCTGTATTCAATCCACAACTTCTGTATTCAATCCACAACTTCTGTATTCAATCCACAACTTCTGTATTCAATCCACAACTTCTGTATTCAATCCACAATGTCTGTATTCAATCCCCAGCTGTCCTTAACTTTGCCTTGCAAGTAAGCGCTGGCATCATATTTTCCTTCACAAACCAATTTTGGCAAGCTAGCTTTAATGAGTGCTGCACTCACCAAGCTATGTTTAGAAAGAATTAATTGAATATTATTGATTCAAATTGCTAATTGCTGTCAAAATTAAGTGCAATTGTTAATAAAAGCCCGGCCTAGAGCCTGTTTTATGTCTTCCGCCAATTTTAGCAAGCTAGCTTTAATGAGTGCTGCACTCACCAAGCTATGTTTAGAAAGAATTAATTGAATATTATTGATTCAAATTGCTAATTGCTGTCAAAATTAAGTGCAATTGTTAATAAAAGCCCAGCCTAGAGCCTGTTTTATGTCTTCAGCCAATCAGAGGCCTACAATGAAGAGAACTGGAGGTCAGAGCCTCAGTAAAGCCACTGTAAAATCCAGCCTGTGGGGGTGTCAGAGAATGGCTTTGTTTTGGGCTGTCAGGACTTGTGATTTTTTTCCAGACCCTTAATGTCTCTGGTGCCGCTTGGATTTGGCTTTATTTGCTGATGACAGAAGGCCAGTGAAATGAAATGTTCACAGAGAGAGAACGCATTCAGCTGCAGGTAGAATGTTGATGAAATAGAATGTTCAGGGACTGAACGCATTCAGTAAGTGCAGGTAGAATGTTGATGAAATAGAATGTTCAGGGACTGAACACATTCAGCTGAAGGTAGAATGTTGATGAAATAGAATGTTCAGGGACTGAACACATTCAGTGGAAGGTAGAATGTTGATGAAATAGAATGTTCAGGGACTGAACACATTCAGTGGAAGGTAGAATGTTGATGAAATAGAATGTTCAGGGACTGAACGCATTCAATGGAAGGTACAGTAGAATGCTGATGAAATAGAATGTTCAGAGACTGAACACTTTCAGTGGAAGGTACAGTAGAATGCTGATGAAATAGAATGTTCAGAGACAGAACGCATTCAGTGGAAGGTACAGTAGAATGCTGATGAAATAGAATGTTCAGGGACTGAACGCATTCAGTGGAAGGTACAGTAGAATGCTGATGAAATAGAATGTTCAGGGACTGAACGCATTCAGTGGAAGGTACAGTAGAATGCTGATGAAATAGAATGTTCAGAGACTGAACACTTTTCAGTGGAAGGTACAGTAGAATGCTGATGAAATAGAATGTTCAGGGACTGACCGCATTGCATGGCTCAGCTGCGTCTTCAGCGTTAAGCAGTAGATTGTTCTAGTCGGCAGTTTTGTGAGGACTGCTTTCGGGGTATGATTGGAATCTTTTAATTATTCTAGTGACTAATCAACGCATTGCAGTTCCAAATGTAGCGTTTTTTAATAATCAGTGAAGTTGATCAGTTCGTTTCTCAGCTGGTTTTTCCCCCCGAGTTAGCGGCTCCTCGTGGCTGGAACTGAGAAGCTCGGCGGGATCTGACCTCATATCCTCCTCTTCCTCCTCTTCCTCCCCAGGGGCTTTGTGTATGACAGTAGGAACAACCTGCAGATGAGGGGCCTGGTGGTGCTGCTGATGTCCAAGGCGGCCGGTCCGAGTACTGCCGCCGCTGACCTCCTCCAGCAGGACATGGTCAGCGGGATCTACCCCAGGTGAGGCAGCTGGACGCCCGCGTGGGGTGGGGTGGGGCGGGCGGGGTCATCTCAACTGAGTTACGTCAGTACATGAGCAGGACGTCAGTTAATGAACCCTTTTTTTTCGAATGTTTTCTGAAAATTCGGAGTGTTCTAGAACTCCCCTGCTTTCAGCCACCGGCAGCGATTGTGACATCAGCATTAGACTGTTCAGTTTAGAACACGGCAATCTCATTTTGGTGATCTGACTCCTTACAAAAGGGTTCAAATGAGACATCATTCCCTTATGAGCATTTTCATCTCTCCAACTGAATCTACTCATTTCATGAACTGACAGATTTGAAATGCAGTTGACCCATCTTGTACTTGGTTTCTCTGTTCTTGTTTTTTGTCCCTCCTGTTACTCTGACCTCTCCAGATATTTTTCCACCTCAGGAACTTCTTTTTCTCTCTCTCAGATAAGGGACTGTTGAGGTTTAGGTGACTGCTCTCCAGTTATCTGTACCTCAGAGATCCCTGCCCTCTCCCTATGTCTCCCTGTGAGTTACACTGAGCTATCAGGTAACAGAATAGAATAGCGTTAGTTTTCCCGGAGGTAACTTCAGGTTAGGGAGTGTTGAGAGCGACGTACTGCTCAAAGTAGCTCCACCCCTGCAGCTGCTGGAGTTTTCTTCTCCATGAGCCCTCCTTTAACTCGGTCGAAGGTGGGCGTTGTCCCTTCCAGGTGAAACAAGTCTCTTGATTTCCCTCCTATGAGGGATGAGATTATTCTCCTTCCTGTGGCAGGTGGCTGCTCTCTCCCACCCCCCCCCCGCCTTGACCCCCCCTGACCCCCCCACCCCCCCTGCTGCCCCGCTACACCCGCTGCTGCCCCCCTACCACTCCCAACCCCTCCAACACCCAAACCCACCCATTTCCTCAGAACCCCCCAACACACTCCCCAGCTGCCTGTACACCCCTCCCAGCACGCAACCCCCCAAACCCCCCCATCACACCCTAACCTGCCCATACACCCCCCCCCATCACACTCTAACCTGTCCATACACCCCCAGCCCCCCCATCACACCCTAACCTGCCCATACACCCCCAGCCCCCCCATCACACCCTAACCTGCCCATACACCCCAGCCCCCCATCACACCCTAACCTGCCCATACACCCCCAGCCCCCCATCACACCCTAACCTGCCCATACACCCCCAGCCCCCCATCACACCCTAACCTGCCCATACAGCCCCCCCATCACACCCTAACCTGCCCGTACACCCCCAGCCCCCCCATCACACCCTAACCTGCCCATACACCCCCAGCCCCCCCATCACACCCTAACCTGCCCATACACCCCCAGCCCCCCCATCACACCCTAACCTGCCCATACACCCCCAGCCCCGCCCCATCACACCCTAACCTGCCCATACACCCCCAGCCCACCCCCATCCATCACACCCTAACCTGCCCATACACCCCCAGCCCCCCATCACACCCTAACCTACCCATACACCCCCAGCCCCCCCATCACACCCTAACCTGCCCATACACCCCCAGCCCCCCCCATCACACCCTAACCTACCCGTACACCCCTCCCCCAAACCTGCCAGGACTCAGACGCAGGGTGAGGCGCTGGGAGCAGACGACAGTAGGGCAGTGAGAGGTACACAGAGCCCCCCCTGTGCGGGACGTCCAGGCTGTAATGGTCCCGGGTTCTGGGCCGGGCGGCCGGGGGGGCGGGGGGGGGGGGGTCCGGTTTCACCGGCGGGACTTAACACAAGCTCCGTTTCAGAGGGCCCAGTCAGAACGGGGCCCCGCTGGCCCCGCCCGGCTCACGCACAGCGTATGGGTTTCATCCCCCTGTATAAACACTCCTTTTTTTTTCCCCTCTTCCCTCCTTCTTTTTTTTCCGTATGTCATTGGCACGGGGCTCAGGTACGAACATTGGCTTGATTATGCGAGGGGCTCCTCCCTCTCGTCCTGTTTTTTGGGGGGAAGGTTTTTTTCCACTCTTCGGGCACCGTGACTGTTAAACACGTTTTGTTTTAGCGTTGTCTGCTGCCCCCCCCCCCCTCCCCCGTTTGTGAATGGTGCGGTGCTCGCTGGGTAGTGGCTTCCGGTGTGAACACGCAGAAACACAGCGCTGCAGTCTGATTGCTTCCTGAACATTCCACTTCAGAGGCCAACTGGAGGGGCGTGGAGTCCAGGCAGGGTTTTGGACCAATATTTTGACATGCTGTTCACACAGTTGTACACACACACACACACACACACACACCCTGCTGGCCCTCTGAGGTCAGCACAGGAATAAGCCCTAAATCCCAGAATGCCCTGTGGCTCTCTCTCGGGTGCAGGGAGGTTTTCCTTTGGAGTCACACCGTTGCCACTGGTTACCAATGCATTTGGAGGTAGAGGAGGTAGATGGTGGCTGGGGAAAGTTTTTTTTGGGACGGGGGGGCTGTATGACCCTTATTTCACAGGTCAGGTGAGGGAGGGGGCAACCACTTCCTAGATGTGCCTGCCTGTATGTCTGCCTATCTGTCTGCCTGTCTGCCTGTCTGTCTCTCTGTCTGTCTGCCTGCCTGCCTGCCTGCCTGTCTGTCTGCCTGTCTGCCTGTCTGTCTGCCTGCCTGCCTGCCTGCCTGCCTGCCTGCCTGCCTGCCTGTCTGCCTGCCTGCCTGCCTGCCTGCCTGTTGCTGCCTGCCTGCCTGTCTGTCTGTCTGCTTGCCTGCCTGCCTGTATGCCTGCCTGTCTGCCTGCCTGCCTGTCTGCCTGTCTGTCTGCCTGTCTGTCTGCCTGTCTGCCTGCCTGTCTGCCTGTCTGTCTGCCTGTCTGTCTACCTGCCTGTCTACCTGCCTATCTGTCTCTGCCTGCCTGCCTGCCTGCCTGCCTGCCTGCCTGCCTGTCTGTCTGCCTGCCTGCCTGCCTGCCTGCCTGCCTGCCTGTCTGTCTGCCTGCCTGTCTGCCTGCTTGCCTGCCTGCCTGCCTGCCTGTCTGCTTGCCTGCCTGCCTGCCTGTCTGTCTGTTTTCTGGGGGCTTTAGTGCAGAAGTGCGTAAGCCGCTGTCTCTCCCTGGTCTGATTATCCTCTGTAGGAGTTAATGAGGGAGCCGAGTGATTGTGTGATTACTGAGATTACCTCTGTCGTGGCTCCATTCACACCCCCCCTCCCCCCCCGTTTGGGGTTTATCAGCTGAGGACCAGGGCTTCCTGTCTGCGCGCGTCCCCACCGACGCTGCTCGCGGCCCGTCAGAGAGAGCGGGAGACGGCTCGGCTGTCGCGCTGTTCATTTATTAATATTATTATTATTATTTTTAAAATGTTTTTAATGATGAATCACACTTTTAAGGCCGCTGTCTGCCCTCGGGTGCGAGGGGACAGGAGACGCACCTGGACACAGGTGGCCTGTGGGCGGAGCTTCGCAGACGCAGGTGTGAGGTAACAGGTGTGTGAGAGGTTCCTCCTGAAGCCCTGCCGTGCTGTCCTGTCCCCAGAGGATCGCAGACAGCCCAGTCTGCTGCTCCGAGTGTAAAAGGGATGGATTCTGATTCTGATTCCAGCACAGTTTAGCCTCATTTAGCACTGCTTAGCCTAGCGACGTTAGCTACAGCACTGCTGGGCTTCATTTAGCACAGCTTAGCCTAGCACCGCTAGGTACAGCA
>NC_057933.1:78452206-78457206 GCF_018555375.3 Anguilla rostrata | reverse complement strand
ATAACCCAAGCCCTCACCATAACCCATTAACCCAACCCCTCACCACAGCCCAATAACCCAACCCCTCACCATACCATTACTCAGCCCGAATACAGCCTACAACCCACCTCACCACAGCCCATTAACCCAACCCCTCACCATAACCCATTAACTCAACCCTGAACTACAGCCTTATAATAACCCAACCCTCACCACAGCCCAATAACCCAACCCCTTACCATAACCCATTAACTCAACCCTGAACTACAGCCTTATAACAACTCAACCCTCACCACAGCCCATTAACCCAATCCCTCACCACGGCCTCATAATAACCCAACCCTTACCACAGCCCTGTAACAACCCCACCCTTACCACAGCCCCATAACAACCCAACTCCTCACCACAGCCTCATAACAGCCCAACTCTCACCACAGTCCTATAAAAAAAACCCAACCTCACCACAGCCCCTCAACAACCCAACCCTCAGCATGGCCTCATAACAACCCAGCCACCACCACCAAAACCTCAACCCCATCTGGTCTCTTAGAGCTTTCTATCCCTCCCCTTTACCCCCCATACCTGGGACTGGCACTGTGCACTGGGCACAAAGATAACCCAACCCACCACCAGGGCCCCTCCCAGTGTGTTTCCGGTCACTCTCAACCCCCACCCCCCCCTCACCTTAAATACTGCTCTGCCCACGCTAGGCCAGCGTCTCCCGGGTGACGGGGACTCTGCTGGGAGGGGAGGGGGGGTGGTGGGGGGGAGAGAGGAGAGAAAAGAGGAATGGAACGCTCGGGAGAGGAGGCGTGTCAGGGGGCGGAACACTTCAGCAAGATGGCATCCGATGTGGCCCTGTTGCTATGCAACCAGGAGCAAGAGTTATTTATAGACTTTAGACTGCCCCCCCCTCCTCCTCCTCGTCCTCCTCCTCCTCCTTCTCCTCCTCCTCCTCCCACACCACCCCCCCCCACCCACCCCACCCCCCATCTCAAACACTGCCGATTTGGAGTGGTGCATTGTGGGAGTCTGGAGTAGTCCTTTTTTTTATTAGGGGCATGCAGGGTAAATTTTAAGTGTTTTTTTTTTTTTTAAGGAGAAATCGCAGTTTGGGTATAAATCTGAGGAATATTAAACTGGTTTTAAATCAGACTTTTTATGTGACAACAGCAAAATACCTTCTGTGTGTGCTTGTGTTTGTATGTGTGTGTGTGTGTGTGTGTGTGCTTGTGTTTGTGTGTGTGTGTGTGTGCGTGCGTGCGTGTGTATCTGTGTCTGTCTGTCTGTCTCCGTGTGTTTGAGTCATCATTAGCACTCCTTGCAATCCGTGGGCAGTGCACACACACACACACACACACACACACACGCTTGTGGTTCCCACGTTTAGGAAACTATTTTACAACACATTCAACGATAATTGATTTATAATGTACTCGACAGGCAGTGTACAGCATTCGTGTGAGGATTTACAGGTGAAGTGCAGTCCGGGAGGGAAGGAGCAGTCGTGGGACTTTGTGCAGATATCAGCGTAAATGCGCAATAATAGCCGGGTGAGGTGCGGGTGAGACGTGCGGGTGAGACGTGCGGGCGAGGTGCGGGCTGCGTGACTTCTGTTGAAGTTTCGTTTTCCTGCGCGTTTCGCTTCCGCGTCGTGCTTCGCTTCATCGCTAAAACTCGCGGGGTAACTTTCCGTGACGCAGATAACGGTGTTCTCCAACGCCGTCTAATCTAATTAAAGAGAGAGAGAGAAAAAAAAAAACCCCCGGCGTTCGCGTTCGGTATTACCCAGCATGCACCGGTGCGGAGCCGTAGAGCCGGCGCGGCCGGCCAGTTTCTCCGGCGCGCAGCCGAACAATGGTCGTGATTGAGCCGGGAGCGGAGCGGTGACGGGGCTGGTGTTTAATAAAGACCACCACCGCCGCCGCCGCCGTGCAATTACCCGCGGCCCCGAAAACAACCCCGCCGTCCGCCGCGCCCGGGCGGGGGGCTCCGCCGGGCCCAGGGGAGCGTCTTTAATTGTCTCATCAAGGTGCTCTCTCGCCTCCCCGGAACGACGTGTAAGTGGCCATCAGTGCGTCCCGACCCCCACCCCCCCCTCTGTGACAGGTTCACCGCCCCCTCCCCCCCCCCGTCTCGCCGGAGCGCTGTCCGTCCCATCCCGAAAGAGACCTGATTACCCCCCCCTCCCCCCCCCCCCGTGCGCGTCTCGACGGCTGAATCAACATTTGATTACAGCCTCCCCCCCGCGCCTGCAAAGAGCCTCATTCACCGGCCAATTTCTTGTCTGTTCTCTCGATAATCAAGGAGCAGCCGTTATTTCTAAAAGCACATTAAGGACTTCAGTGGTGTCGGTCTTTTTATTTTTTATTTTTATTTTTGTTCTTTCTTTCTTTTTTTTCTTTTTTTTTTTACTCTTAGGATGATTTATATATATATATATATATATATATATATATATATATGTATTTCCCCATTATCGTTATTTTACAAATGGATAACGATAATGGATAACGATAATGGGCCCCCCCCCACCACGCGCTTGCGGTCCAGATTAGATCCGAATGCAGATCCGGGCGGGGCCTGTCCGTCAGCAGTCTCCATGTCGTTAACAGGCTAGCTGGGAATCAAACCCGCAACCTCTCGGTCAAAAGACCAACCCGCTGAGCACTATATACTGCGCTGCCCTAGACTGCAAATGTCAGGTTTGATTCCCAGCTAGGGCAGAGCTGTATTACCCTCAAGCAAAAGGTACCTGACCTCGTTCGCTCAGTTAAATACGTATTACGGGACACTTCTTATTTTTTGTTTAAAAATAAAAGTGCTTGATCTAAGCTGTGTAACTTGCTCTGGATGAGAGTGAGTGCTGAACGCCTGATTGTGATGAGCGTCATTTTTAAGTCTCTGTGGTGCTTTCTTAGCGTGGGGTGCGAGGTTGGCACAGCCCCCCCCTTGAAACGCACTCGTTTCCTTGGTTTCCGTCGGTTTCGGTGTTGCCCGTACCCTCGGCTTGCGGGGACAGCGGCTTTTTGATGGCGGTTCGCTCTCCGGAGCCCGTAAAAAACACGTGTCCGCCGCCTTTTATGTCCCGCTCGTCACCCTGTCACCCGCTCACTTTTATTCGATGCAGCAGATTGCGCCCCTAGAAATGTTTTTTTTTTCTTTTTTCTCTTTTTTTTGGCGGGCGACAACTCTGCTTCAGTCCATTTCACTGGCTTAGGATGATCGTTTCTGAACGTTAATTGCATCTGATCAAATGTCCTTTGTGCGCTTTTACTGTTGGTTTGTTCTTAAATTCACACACGCACACACAAAACAAACGCACACACACAAGCTAACCAATCAAACAAAACCCCCTGCTGCCTCTCTTGTAGGATTTGTCTGTGTGCGGTTTCTCTAACAAGTGGAAAAAGTAATCTACTGTCACCTCATTCTCTCTCTCTCTCTCTCTCTTCCCATCTCTCTCTCTCTCTTTCCATTTCTCTCTCTCTCTCTCTCTCTCCTCCCCCCAGTCAGCGTAATCTGGCAGAAATCACAGAGCTCATCCACACGGCCCTCCTGGTGCATCGTGGGATTATTGACCTCAAGGAGTGGACCAACTCCGATGGGCCCCTCAAGGACATGCAGTTCGGAAACAAGATGGCTGTGCTTAGCGGGGACTTCCTGTTGGCCAACGCCTGCACGGGATTGGCCCAGCTCAATAACACCAAGGTATGAAGTCCCGCCTCCTTCACAGCGGTGTGGAGCTGTGCTCAGAGCAGCAGTGTGGATCAGTGGTCAGAGCAGCAGTGTGGAGCAGTGGACGGAGTAGAAGTGTGGAGCAGTGGTTAGAGCAGCACTGTGGAGCAGCGGTCAGTGCAGTAGTGTGGAGCAGCAGTGTGGAGCAGTGGTCAGAACAGCAGTGTGGAGCAGCAGACGGAGTAGAAGTGTGGAGCAGTGGTTAGAGCAGCAGTGTGGAGCAGTGATCAGAGTAGCAGTGCAGAGCAGTTGTTGGAGCAGCGGTCAGAGCAGCAGTGTGGAGCAGTGATCAGAGCAGCAGTGTAGAGCAGTTGTTAGAGCAGCAGTGTGGAGCAGTGGTCAGAGCAGCAGTGTGGAGCAGCAGTCAGAGCGGCAGTGTGGAGCAGTGGTCAGAGCAGCAGGCTGGAGCAGCGGTCAGAGTAGAAGTGTGGAGCATTGGTTAGAGCAGCAGTGTGGTGCAGTGATCAGAGCAGCAGTGTGGAGCAGTGGTTAGAGCAGCAGTGTGGAGCAGTGATCAGAGCAGCAGTGTGGAGCAGCAATCAGAGCAGCAGTATGCAGTTATGATCAGTGCCACTCCCTCTGCCTGTAGCTATGTTTGTGAAAGCTCACTCGGGTGAAAGGGAGGGCAGTGTGCTTTAATTGCTTGGCTGGTCGCAGTGTGAAGGTGTTTCCTGCGCGGCGTCTGTCTGTGACGGAGGGTGGGGGGGTCGGCGTGTGGCAAAGCGACAGACTGTGTGCACCAGTCCTCGCTGAGCTGCCTCCACTTCAGCCCCCCCCGCCCCCCCCGCCCCCATCTGAGCGATGGGATTGGCTGCCGCTAATGAAATGCTAATCTGCTTTCGGACTGCCAGGGGGAATATTCAGCAGAGTCAGTTATTTTTCCGGGGGCATCTCCCCCTGGAATTGCTGTGCGGATGCTCGCCCCCTCTGGTTGTTCTGTGGTACTGCAGGGGGCTTCCACTTCAAGGCTGTCCCAGTGATTGGTTTCTTACTTCATTACATCACTGCAGTGATTTTTCAGTACGCTGTAGCCCCTTGTGTCCTGCAGATTACTGACCATTGTAAAGTAAATTGAGGTATTTTCACCCAGTATTTGGAATAAAATTCTTCTTGAACTTGGTTGTGTATTTTAGTTAGTTGGGCGGCACAGTGGTGCAGTGGGTAGCACTGTTGCCTCACAACAAGAGGGTCCTTGGTTTGAATGTGGAGTTTGCATGGTCTCCCCCTGCCATACCTACACTAGGTATGAGTGTGTGAGCGAATGGTGTGTGTGCCCTGCGATG
>NC_057933.1:78409706-78447206 GCF_018555375.3 Anguilla rostrata | reverse complement strand
TCGCTGGTGGTGCAAACAGCAAGTCAGATTTGCACCCCCCCCCCCCCTTTCCTGCACATCTCACTCTATCTTATCTGTGCTGGAATTGATGGTTCCAAGCCTCCCCAGAGACCCCCCCACACACACACACATATCTCCCCCCAAAAAAGCTCACACCCAGTAGGGAATGGATGGTTAAACCACAATGCTTGTTTACTCGCCTGAATCTCAGATGGGTATTTTTTTTCTCTTTTTTTTTTTGCCCTGCATGAATCTTGTACAACACATTCGACAACATTCTCAAGTCACGGTTCGGTAAAGGCAGCCTTATCTCAAAACCGTCAGCAGCACCGTCCGCGCCGAATCTCTTGATTTAATTACGAATCTGCACTGCAGACTGGATAATTAAGTACGCAGTTCTCCTGTGCGGCTGGGGCCCTGCACAGCTACTGCGGAGTCCAGACTGTTTCATCGTGACGAATGAGGAGTGGGAATAAATTATAATTTTTTACGACGTAAAAAATCTCCTCGCTTAATTTGCTTTTCCGTTTGTGTTTTTGCGCACGAGGCTTTCGGGCGGAAACAGGTGGTCCGCCGTTCTCCACGACTTCCAGAAAGCACCGCTGGCGGCTCTGGAGCGTTATTAAAATCCTTTCGCGCGGTAATTAAGATCCCCAATTTGAGCGGCGGCGCGGGCGAAACGGGGACGCCCAATTTTTTACCCACGAGCGGTTAGAGCGCGGGCGTTACCGGGGCGATGACGGGCTTACAGGTGTGCGCGGGGGGGGGGGGCGGGGGGGGGGGGGGGGGGGGTGTTTCCTTCCTTTACTGAAATGAAGATTGCGCCGTGTCGCGGAGCTGACGGGCCGTGGCTAACGCGTTCTCTCTGGCGGTTGTTTAGACGGATGGCCCGGCGCGCGCGGGGCTGATGGGATCTGCAGGTCGCGTCGAGCGAGGGGCGGAGCCAACCGACGTCTCCGGTGTTCTTTAAATTTGTTTATTTTTTCTACATAGCAGGTGAATGAGAACCCTCCCCATTTATCACCGAGACAGTGTGAATGTGAGTGTGTGTGTGTGTGTGTGTGTGAGAGAGGGGATTGAGAGTGTGTTTGTGTGTAAATCTGTGCTGAGAGTGGTGAGTGTATGTTTCTCAGTGTGTGTGTGTGTGTGTGTGTGTGAGTTCAATTCAATGATGCTTTATTGATATGGCTGAATATAAAGACGCTCCATAATCATAACGATAAAACGGGACTCGTGAAACGGACAGATTCGGTGCCGTAAAAATCATTTTTAAAAAGGAGACGCACGGGGAAATGAGTCTCATAAGCTGAACAAAATTAAATTAAAAAAAGAAAAAAAGATCCTGGTGATAAAAAACAAAAATAATAACAACTCTCTCTGTGTGGCGCAGTTTTTTTTTGAGGAAATCTGAGGCCCAGGCTCTGGAAAAGCACGGAAGATTCAAACCAACGACCTTCTGGTCCGCACTTCTGGGATTTGTCCCCGCTGCGCGCTGTTGGTTGTCTTACGCGCCCGTCTGGTCGGGTTTACGCCGGGCTCTTTTCGGTCTTAGACTCCGGGATGTTCTTCGAACGTCGAACCGGTGTGTCGGGTGTTCGGTTCCGCGGACGCAGAGGTCGAAAAGGAGAAGGAAAAGATATTTTGTTACTCAAAAAAAACAAGAAAAAAGAAGGAACAAATCGTCCAAAGTTAACTCTGTATGAAACGGTAAGAGCTCGGATGCTCCCCTCCCAACTGCCCTCAGGATAGCGGTTTGGAGCCGGGGCGCTAACACCGCTAGCCCTGGAGGGAGGGGGGCTAAGGGGGGGGCTGCTCGTTCACTTCGGGCTCTTTAGGTGGGAGTTCCCCAGGGGCTTGGCTGGTGTGGGCTAAGCAGTAGGCCAGAAAGACCCCCCCCCCCCCCCGCTGCCCTCGTGACAACCCCCCCTCCCCGTGTTTATACAACTGATTCCCCATTTAAGGTGTGTTTGGGGTGGAGGGGGGGGTGTGTTAGTGGGTGGGAAGAGCATGTGTTCAGAGGTCAGAGGTGAGGGAAGTCAGGGGTGTAGCGCTGCAGCCATCTTGGGTGTCCCTGGGCAGGGAGAGGGAAATTAGCTGGGAGAGAAGTGTTCAAACAGATCGGGAGGGAGGGATAGATAAATGGATAGATGGATGGATGGACAGACAGACAGATGGGTGGATTGATAGACAGACAGACAGATAGATAGATAGATAGAGATAGGTTGTGGTTGTCTGTAAGTTTGGCCTTTTTAAAAATTCTACATCTGTTTAATCCACTGTATTAGTTGTCTTACATGTCATTGTTAATAGTTTCATTGTGTATTGCTTTGGCGATATTGTTTATGTACAGTCATGCCAATAAGGCATTATGAAATTGAATTGAATAGTCTGCAGGAGAGAGAGAGAGAGACACAGAGAGAGAGAGAGAGAGATAAAAGGGAAAGATAGAGCTACAACTTTATTACACTACCAGTGAAAGGGAATCTAGCAAACACACGCACACACAGTGGGAAGGAGGCTGTCCCATGCAGAAAACGAACTACACAGTGTAACTTACAGTATTACTCAAAGAGCTGCTTTGCATACACACACATGCACACACACGCACACACACACACATACACGCACACACACGCACACACACACACATACACGCACACACACGCACACACACGCACACACACACACACACACACACACACACACTCTCTCTCTCTCACACTCTCACTCACTCTCACACACACACACACACACTCTCACACACACACACACACACACACACTACGCCGGTGCCGGTGCGCTCCTCCAGTCTGCGCAGAGGCGGCCCTGCTTCTCGGGGGCCCGTGATCTCCTCTCGAACCCGGCGCATTTCTCCCCGGCTGATTGATCTGTATTATGTGTCCTGGCTCTGAGCGAATCTCGGGCCGGCGCTTGTGTAAACGGTAAGGCGATCCCCGCCCCCCGCCTCCGGTTTCCCCCCCTTTCATAGACCTGGTGGCGATACCCGAGCCGCCTGGATTTGGGAATGGTGCTTATCTGATACCTTCCAAAAAAAGACGCTCATTTTCTCTATTCCCAAAGCTGGCTAAGGAGGCACATCTGGTAACACTGTAGGAGCCATTGTCCTTTCAGCTTTTCTCTCCAGCTCTCCGGTTTCCTCAATATTTCCTCAAGGATCCGGTTACCCAGAGGGCACGGCGGCTGCGAGCGCGCCGTGTTTTTACCAGCCTCTCAAATAAAAACGTCTGGATTTAATGAACGGCCATGTTTTCTTTAACATATAATATATTCCTCTTTCTCCTGCTGCTTGCCAATGACGACTGAGGGGAGTTGGGGATATATATATATATGTATTTTCCCCTTGTCGGTTTGGGGGATATGATTGGACAGTATGAATGAATGCTAACAAGCCTATGCTAATTGGACTTCCTGGTTACGGGCGAAGTGTTGGTCCTGCAGTCGGGCCAGTTCGATAGGACGAGACACGTCTGGTTACTTTACCCCCTCGCATTAATATTTTCTAATTATAGCCGCGGAATTATGGGAGAAAAGGAGTGGGTTCTGAGCGGAGCGCTCGTGGGCTCCCCCTCCAGGACGGAAACGGGACCGCGGGTTGAACTCGACGACTGCTCAAATCGAACGCGCGAATAAGCGGTGTGTAGCGGATCGCGGCTTTGATTTCTGCAGGTGCTGCAGGAGAACTCCCAGCAGCTGGATCACTGGCGCTGAGTAAAATCCGGAACAGCTGTTTTCACTTCAGTCCATGTTCCAGATTTGGGTGGGTTCCGGGTTTTACTCAGTGCAGTTAGCCAGCCAACTCAGTAATCCTGCTTTGTGAGAGAGGGTCCAGATCTGGAGTGTTATCTCTGCTTGTGTTCATTTTATGTGCGATTTTACCTGAATCTACAGGGAGGTATATATGTGCTTTATTCTTTGTAGAGATCTGAAAAATAATTTTTTAAATAGAGAGAACCTACCTGGATTTGCCCCGATGAAAGATGTCAATGCTCACCTTCTGGGTGAGATTTCTGACAAACTGACTAAAACATTTGTGCACCTGAAAAGCAATGAGCCATGTATAAGCTGACTGAAATACTGAGCGCAAACTAGCTGAAACTCCAATCGCTAGCTCCCTGAAAAACAGTCGTACAGCAGCTCACTGAAATACTGAGCGTCATGCGCTAACTCTAGCTGAAATACTGAGCACCGTGCGCTAACCCTAGCTGAAATACTGAGCACCGTGCGCTAACTCTAGCTGAAATACTGAGCACCGTGCGCTAACTCTAGCTGAAATACTGAGCACCGTGCGCTAACCCTAGCTGAAATACTGAGCACTGTGCGCTAACTCCAGCTGAAATACTGAGCACCGTGCGCTAACTCCAGCTGAAGGTACAGTCGATCGTGCTCTTAACCATCTGTAACCCTGTGTACCCATGCACAAGCTCACCGAAACAAACCCAGCGATCTCCATAGAAACCCGCACTGTGTCAGGGAAGGTAAGAAGGGAAGGGGCTGAGGAGAAAAAAAAACCAGAAAACTGCAGAAGAAGATTACCTGCCTTCCGCTGGAATGATTGTGAAGAACGGGCTCTTGAGTTTGGCCCCTGGAGACGGCGGTATTTAAGGCCTGCGATTGTCTGTATTTATTTTTTTAAAGTCTGGCTGTTTGCTTGCGCAGAGTCAGACTCCCTTTGAGCTGTAACGAGGCCCTCGGTGTCTCTCCAACGCATCAAACTTTTCTTTTCTTCTCCTTTCCTTTCTTTTATTTTACCCCACACACTGTGTAGTGCTGTTGCAGGTGGAATCAATTGTGTGCGTTTGTGAGTATTTGTGTGCGTGTGTGTGAGTATGAGTATGAGTGTGTGCGTGTGTGCGTGCGTGTACTGTACGTGTGTGCACCGCATATACGCAAATTTGTGTGTATGTTTGTGAGAGTAAGCACACGTGTGTGTGTGTGTGTGTGTACACTTTTACGCAAGGTAACCTTATTCCGCAGAGATTCTTTTGAAGCACCTGGCAAAACGCTTGTAAACATGGCTCAGTTTTGGGGGCGTGGCTAGGGCACGTGATGCGGGGAGGGAATGGGCAGGGCTAGAGGGCTAGGTTTGCAGTGGCGTGAATGCTGGACATCCGCGGCTGACTCCTCCTCCTCCTCCCTCTGGACATTCCCTGTGCTTTGACTTCTGCGTCCGACGCAGTTGGAACCGTCCGCGACGCTGTGGCCGGGACAGCCAATCGGTGGGCGGTGTGGGCGCGGCTTCTGCGTCCGCCGCTATAAATAAGACCCCGAGCTGGCCGAGCTCCGTCTAAATGCGCCCTGCGAAAACTGTGAGCCGGGGGAACGACGGCGATAATGAGCTGCCGAGGTGACGGGATAAGACCGTACCCCCACCCCCCCCCCCCCCCCCTCGCCTCCCCCCTCGCTGCCAGCTGAGCCGGCACGTCCCACGCACCTGTGCTCCTAGCGCCCCAGACTCCGTCCCCTAACTCTGTTTTGGGGTGGGTGGGGAGGGGGGATTTTCTTTAAACAGGCTTAGGCAGCCACACCTAGCACCCTGTTCCCTTCACACGTTAAACTGCTGAAGCTGAGCAGGCCTGGGGTCGGATAGCACTTTGATAACAGACCTCCAAGGAAGACTAAGATGATGTTTAAATATATATAGTTAAAATATATAACGTATGTAGTTCTCTGTTAACTCACACTGTTAAATATTGGTAAAGCAAAGATAAAATAAATGTTTAACCCTTTGGAAGTGTAGATTTTTTGGAATTTTATTTTTTACAGAATTGTTAGGCAGTGATCTAGAACTCCACTGCGTTCAGTTACCAGCAGTGATTGCTACATCAGCATTAGAATGTTCAGTTAGGAACATTCTGATCACATGTTTGTGATGTCACATCTTAAAAGGGTTAAACGAGATGCTTCAGTCAAGCGCCAAATGTGCCAGGAGTCTTTTATTTTGAAGGGAAGTCCCGCTGTTACCTTGCATCGTGGTTCTTGCTTTGAAGTTTGGGTTGCCATGGGCTGTGGTGTGGTGTAATGGTTAGGGAACTGGAGTTCTGGAAGTTTCTTTAGAAAAGAGCATCTGCAAAATGCTTATGTAATGTAACATTCCCTCACAGGGAATGTAATATAAAATCGGCTAGTATTTTTTTTTAAATGATCTAATCAAGTCTATTTTGAGTTCATTTTCCACACTTTGAAGTTGAATTTAGTTAATTGCAAAATTAAAGGGAGAGAATGAATCATTTTTTGGGAGCACCTTAAAACATATGATTATAAATATGGTTATAAATGTTTAATAAATAATTAATAAAATTATATAATCACCAAATACATTATATCAAATACATTATTTGTGGCCATTTGACATGAACAAATTCTTCTAACTTATTATGGATGCCAGAGTTCAAATACTCTGTAAATGTTGACTAACCACCCGTGAACAGTGTATTTTCATTATCGGTAACACCTTTGAATATGGTTCAGTTACAGTTGCTAATAAATTATTAATAACTGTGTTACAGGTCATGAAAATACTCTGTTCACGGGTGGTTAGTCAACATTTACTTGCGGTTATTCGACAATACTGGTGAATTATGAACCTGAGACCAGAGTGAAAATATTTACTAATACTAATGTTGACTAACAAACCCTGAACAGTGCATTTTCATGACCTGTAAGCTAGTTATTACTGATTTATAACATTATATTTGTTACTGCACCATATTGTAAAGTTTTAAGACACCTCCTCACTCAAGCCCAGAGGGGGGAGAATCACATCTACCTCCCGCTCTCAAAATGGGTCTCGTTATTTTCATATCATCCATTTACGACGGGTAAATCTGAGGTGTTTTTGTGTTTGTGTGAGTGTCTGTGATAGACGGTGCAGTGTTTCCAGTGTGGCTTCCCACACGCGAACAGGCCTCACAGTAACTCACACCCGAGGTGCGCAGAATCGTAAACCCTCCGCGGGCTGTTCATCATTTATTAACTCTTATTTTGAAGTGAACGCCCCCCCACCCACCCCCCGCTCCCCTGCAGACTGTGGAAGATGAAAAGGTAGAGGAGTAAGTGGTGGTGGGGTCTCAAGTGGGGGTATCAAGTGGGGTCTCAAATTCTCCTGTCTTGGTGGGGGGGGTGGCTGTTGTTTCTGCTGGTTTTTGCTGCATTTAAGTGATTAACGCAAGTGACCGATTGGCTGCAGCAGTGACCCTAGGTCCTGGTCCTGAGAGGGCTGCGGGGTCCGCTGGTTTTTGTTGTGACTCAGCTCTTAATTGATTAATTACAGCGGGTGATTATGCAGCTAAATGACCTTGGGTCTGAATCGGTTGACCTTGAGTCCCCCCAGGACCAGGAATGAAGATCACTGGCCTACAGAGACCTCACATCCTTTCCAAGGCCTAAATTGGGTGCTGACTGCAAGTAACCCACATCTCTCTCATCCCCTCTTCCTCCTCTCTCTCTCTCTCTCTCTGTCTCTATGTCTATCTCTATCTCTCTCTATCACAGGTAGTGGAGCTCATCTCCAGTGCCATTGGGGACCTGGTGCAGGGCATCTACTATGAGAACTCCTGCACTGCTGAGGTAAGAGACCGCGTTGCGCCCCCCCCCCCCTTTTTTTTCTGTAACCATCCCTTAGACACGGGGCTCCCAACTGTGGAACTCTAGGGGTTCACACCAGGGGGGCCTAGTGCACAGCAAAATTTGGAAAAATACTTTTTTTCCCCTTTTAGAATATGTACTTATGTTTCTATATTTGATGCATTTTAGTCTTTAAGGTAAAATGTGAGCCTGGCTTTTATAACCTGATCTGCTCGTCCTTGATGATATTATCGCTGTAATGCATGCCATTTGGCTATTGCTATAAATGTATTTCTGATACAGATCTGTATTATCCTATCAGTGTTCTGTTGTATCCGATTGGTCCAACACCTACTTCCTGAAGGTCTTTTACACTGCAAAATATTTTGTGTAAAACAACAAAATCTGATATTTATTTATTTATTATTTATTTATTTAACACTGTTAGAGTTGATTTAACACTGTTTAGTGTGGATGTATCTGTCGGTGTTAATTTAACACTATTAGAGTTGATGTAACGCTATTAGTTTACTTAACAATGTTACAATTGAGTTAACAGTGTTATGGTTGATTTACCACCATTTAGTGTGGATTTATAACTATTGATTTTGCACAATTAAGAGTTGTTGTAATACTATTAGAGTTTACTTAACAATGTTAGAATTGATTTAACGCTGTTCAGTGTGGATTTATCTCTGTTGTTTTAAGAGTTGATTTAACACTGTTCCGTGTGGATTTATCTGTTGATTTAAGAGTTTATTTAACACTGTTCAGTGTTAATTTATCTTTGTTGATTTAAGAGTTGATTTATCACTGTATATTGTGGATTCATGTCGATTTAACACTTTAGTATTAATTTATCTCTGTTGATTAAGAGTTGATTTAACACTGTTTAGTGTTAATTTATCTCTGTTGATTAAGAGTTGATTTCACACTGTTCAGTGTGGATTTATCTCTGTTGATTTAAGAGTTGATTTAACACTGGCAGTGTTGATATTGCACTCGGGACTTCGCTGTGCGCAGGGCGTGTCTGATTCTCAGTCAGTGATTGCTGGAGGAGCAGATTGCAGCACACTGGAAGAGGCTTGCTCTCTGAATTATGAATGGCTGAGAGAAAGCTGGGCAGAGGAGGGCAGTGATGGCAGCAGTAGTAGCAGATGTGCGTCTAATGTGTTTCCTCCTGAATGGAGAGGGGGGGGGGCTTGGAGAAAGGGAGGAGGGAGGAGGAGGAGGGAGGGCTGAGACTCGAGTTACCTGACCAAGGAGCGAATTTCCGAGCAGAGGACAGAGCCGTTTTCCTCCTCGGCCCCCTGGGATAGATTTCACCCCCCCAGCCCCCCCCCCCCACCCAAACAGCACACCCCTTTTCTATTTTCTCTCCTCGTATCTCTGCAAGTAACAGGTATTCATTCTTACAGGAGTCTCAAGCACTTTAACACCCCCCCCCAAACCTCACCACTTAAATTGCGTACAGTTATTTTTAAGAATGGAATTCGTTCATCTGCTTGTTTCTCTTCACTTGCATTTTACTAGCCCTGTTCTATATTACCAGAACAGCAAACAGACAACCTATCAATGTCGTTGTTTAAACTAGTCTTTCTCTTAGTATTGGCTTTTGATTTGTCATTTTTGAAACATTTAAAAATGGCGTGATGAGAACCCACTCGAGATTTCTGAGTAATTTGTTTTTTAAATTTTTTTGTTAAAGTGTGTAATTTACGACACATCGTGCATCTGAATGTTTGCAGATTTAACCCTTTGAAGAGTAGGTTTCTTTGGAATGTTTTTTCAAAGTTCTAAGTCAGTATTCCAGAACTCCACTGCTTTCAGTCACCAGTAGTGATTGTGACATCAGCATTAGAATGTTCAGTTAAGAACATTCTAATCACGTATTTGTGACCTCACACCTGAAAGGGCTAAATGAGAGATGTGTATAAAATGAATAGCGTGTTTGATTGTTTGTTTTATTGATTTTATTTAATTTAATTTTTTAAGGAGAGCAGTCCTGTCGCTGATGTCACCATGGCCACCTGGGAGGAGCAGGCGTTCCTTTCCCATGGCTCTCTGCTGGCAAATAGCTGCCAGGCTGCCATGGAGCTGGCCAAGCACGACAAGAAGGCCCAGGCCCTGGCCTTCCAGTACGGCAAGCACATGGCACTGGGGCACAAGGTCAGACTGGCACTGCCAGCACATGGCACTGGGGCACAAGGTCAGACTGGCACTGCCAGCACATGGCACTGGGGCACACGGTCAGACTGGCACTGCCAGCACATGGCACTATGACACACGGTCAGACTGGCACTGCCAGCGCATGGCACTGGGACATGGGGGGGGGCGATGGAGAGAGAGAGAGAGAGAGAGAGAGAGAGAGGGAGGGATGGAGAGAGTGAGAGAGAGAGAGAGAGGGAGGGATGGAGAGAGTGAGGCTGAAAGAGAATGAGAGCGAGAGAGCAGGAGGGAAGGAGGGAGGGAGGGATGGTGAGAGTGAGGCTGAAAGAGAGTGAGAGAGAGAGAGCAGGAGGGAGGGAGGATGGAGGGAGGAAGTGAGTAAAAGAGTGAGTGAGTGAGAGTGACATTGACAGTGTGAGAGTGTGAGCGAGTGATAGAAAGAGAGTGACAGTGTAGTGTGGATAGGTTTGATTTTAGTAAAAGTCTAAAGAAAGTTAGCCCTCTTCAGCGCAGAGCAGGGGGAACAGGAAGCCCGTTCGGCTGCCGCCCCATCGAGACGCATCGAAGGGCCAAATGCGGCGGCCACGAACAGGCTCCTCCTCTCCTAACGAGGGCCTCGCCCGCACGCGTTAATTATGCATCAGTAACGCGGACGAGCTCAACGCTTCTGTGAGTCTGTACGCAGTGTTCAGGAGGCCTCTTAGCATGACCCGCTGCGTCAGAGCTCAGTGGCGCCAGCTGGGCATTAAAATTAGCGTTCAGGAATATTATCAGACAGAGTCTCCTTCTCCTTCCGCCCTGTCGCTGAGACAGGGCGTGAAAACGCACATTTGGGGAATTTAATAAAAACAATACATGGTTTCCTTGCGCTACTATGATGATTTTTCTGAACCTCCCGATCATTTTATTCCTCATAATTATGTTCTATTTGTTTCTGCTGTGAAAAGGTTTTTTTTTCTTTTTTTTTGGCATGTGGTGATTCAGTCCTGACACAAGTCATCTCCTCCTTCCAAGACACTTTTCATGTACACAGAGATTACGCTTTTCCTAAAGTATATATTCCTATAGCCTTCATGAAAAATATACAATGTCTTTATTACTACTGTATAGCATGCTTATAAGTAATTCATAATTAATAAACCTTTGTGCAGTCTTAGGGATGACCGTAAGTCATGTGATTACATGTTCATGTCACATTCTGGAATATTATTTTACCTTACTTTGTATTCCTTAGAATAAGTAGAAGGCTTCACATTTAGAAATCACAGTGTAATCAAAATAATAGAAATTGAACTTCATTTGCATACCCCCCCCCCACAAGTGGTTGGGCATTAAACGAGGGTGCTATATGGAGTTAAACTAAGCTGATTTTATTTTTATCCCTTGGATTTTTTTTTTTTTTTTTTTGGGGGGGGGGGGGGATTCTGATAAGTACATGTTGATGATTTTTATATTACTTGATAAAGGGGGGAAAATAAGTCTGGAGACGCCTGCGATTGCCCCGTGTGTAACCCACCAGTTCAGCTCCGTGCCTGTTTTTGCTGTGTTCCAGATGAACTCTGACCTGCAGCCTTGTGTGTGTGTGTGTGTGTGTGTGCGTGCTTACGCTGTGCTGTGTTTTTGCTGTGTTAGATGATCTGTGTGGTGTTGTGTGTGTGTGTGTGTGTGTGTGTGTGTGTGTGTCTGTGTGTATGTGTGTGTGTGTGTGTGTGTGTGTGTACGTACACATTAACGCGTGTGTGCCTGTTTCTGCTGTGTTCCAGATGAACTCTGACCTGCAGCCCTTTGTGACGGGCGGTCCGGGGGACCCCGTTTCCTTCAGCCTGAACTCGGCTCCCGTGGCGTTCCACCGTCACGCGGTGGGGGCGGAGACCTGGCTCCTGCAGCTGCAGCAGGTACAGGCCCCGCCCCCAGACACGCCCGTCCCTCGCCTTAACCTCCTCTGAGCCCCGCGGGTCCCGCTCAGCCGGGCTGAACGTTCGCTCTGTAGCAGCAGCTTCCACCGATTTTACTTTCTCACGTTTGCACAGCTCCCCCTGCTTTTTAAAATTAAATTAAATTAAATTAAATTAAACTAAATGAAATAATTGGGGAAAGGAATCTTTGAACATCCAGGGTGTGCTTTAACCTTTCTTTGCTTCTCACCTTCTGCTCCTAAAGCCCTATATGTGTACGAACAAAACATGTAACTGGTGATTTAAATCAAAAGTATTTGACTTATTCCAGACCTTATTCCAGAAGAAAAAAAAAATGAATTACAAAGCCAAAGGCCAGAGCTCTGGGACACTATCTAAGTGGAAGCTCACATGCCTGCGAGTGAGGGAGCATGTTGAAGAAACATGTTATACGCTTTTTTTATTAATCTCTCTCTCCCCTATCCCCCTCTCTCCCTCTCCTTCCCTCCCCCTCCCTCTCTCTCCCTCCTCTCTCTCCCGCTCCACAGGCCACTACTATCGGACGGCAGGTGGACTACACAAAGGTGACTCGCTCGGCCATTTTGAAAAAATAAATCGCTGTTATTGTTTGCTCCGCTTCGGCTGTGAATACTCAGCTTCTCTACCTGTCAGTCGGTCTGTCCCCTGCTCAGTAGTTTAAAAAGCTAATGCTTTCAAAGCCGCACGTTGCACTTCAGCGACAAGCTGCCTGATTTCCCACTGACACGGTAAAAACCTCCAGCCTTCTGTACGTTTTCTACTTTCACACAAAGGACAGTGGAAACTGCATGCATGAAAGCAGAGTGGGCACAGTCTGTCCTCTTTAAATATTTTTCCCACTTTATTCAGATGTGTGGGGGGGGAAGCAGAGAGGGTTACAGATAGAAGTGGGATCACCACGCTGTGAGAGGCTGATGGTAGGGAATCAAACCCCTGACCCCTGGCCACTTTGTGTGTATGAGTGTGTGTGTGTGTGCGTGTGTGTGTGTGTGGGGGGGGAAGTTGAGAGTCAGCCACCCAACAGGCTGCACTGAATGGCCTCCTCACCTTCACTTTTTTTTAACACTGTTCATTTTTACGTTCAGGTTAAGTTACCTTGCCCAAGGTTACAGTGGCAATGTCTCTCGTGGGATTTGAACCTGCAGCCTCAGGACACATTTCCCTAGCCACTGTGCTACACTGCTGCCCCAGTGCACCTAAACCTTCACAGTACCCGAACTCCCAGAATCCACCTGTTGGATGGGTTTACTTCTCTCACAGAAATGTTGCACTCATATCGACGAGAGAACGAAAAACAAAATGTTCAGGTCACGTTACAGGAACGCAGGGGGTACTGTCACAAGTCCAGCTCCTTCTTCCTCATTTTGTCATTCAGTCTATCCTACGCCCGCCCACCCCCACTGGGGTGGTGGTGGGGGGGGGGGTTGTGTTGCCTTTTTTGGGGGGGGGCAGAGAGGGGGTGGTTGAAAGAGGGGATCTGTTTGCTGTAACTGATAGCGGAAAGAAAACTCAGTCTCCAAAGTCAGATGAAAAAGAACCGAGGGACAGATCAGGGGAGGAGAAGTTTGAAGGAGGAGGGGAGAGGTGGGGGGGGGGGCACGGGGGGGGGCGGTGTGGATCTCGGATCTCGAGTCGCGTCTGTAACCGGACCGGAGAGGGATAGGGTACCGGTCCTATTTGTGGAGGAGACAGGGCGTCTCGGTGACAATGGCACTGGAGAGACTCCACCAGGGAAGGGACACGGGGAGGCAAAAGTCGCCCCAACTTTATAGCGCCTCCCAAAACCTCAGAGAACTCTTCGCCAAACACCCTGACCAACAGGAACTCTACAGGACCTCCCAACCCCGAGAACTCCCAAACCTCTGAGCAACAGGACTTAGACCTCCATCTCAGTGAGCTCCCAAACACCCTGACCTACAGGAACTCAGACCTCCCAAACCCGAGAACTTTCCCAAAAACCCTGACCTCAGGCCTCGACCTCCAACCCAAGACTATCCACCAAACACCCTGACCAACAGGAACTCTACAGGACCTCCCAAACCCCAGAGAACTCTTCGCCAAACACCCTGACCTACAGGAACTCTACCGGACCTCCCAAACCCTCAGTGAAGCTTCCCCCAAACACCCTGACCTACAGGAACTCTACAGAACCTCCCAAACCCCAGAGAACTATCCGCTGACCTACAGGAACTCTACAGGACCTCCCAACCCCTCAGTGAAGCCTCCACCAAACACCAGGGACCCTCGGACCCTTCAGGACACCCCAAGCCCCTAAGAGAGCCATGCCCTGAATGGGAGGGGCAGGACAGGATTCGTTTTTCCCCTGGGGAAGTGCCATTTCTAATCCCTCACTCCAGTCAACGAGATTTAACCCTTACTGATAATATATTGTGGAATTAAATGCATTATCACAATCAAAAAAGAGACCTTTATAGAAAAAAATCTTTTTTAAAAGGAATGTACTGCTATTATTTTGGGGGGTAAAAATATGATCAAGATCAAAAACGTATTGCAGCACTTCAGTGTGTGGATAATGTATTGTCACTTTCAGGGATTGCTTTGAAATATATTAATCATTATAATTTATAGCACGCACACACACTAGTACGCACACATACACACACACACACTTCTCTGAGGGAAGAGACATTCTGTAGGGAATACCCTTGACTGCAGCAGTAGCAGTGTTGGAACATCTCTGCAGCTCTGTGGGTCCAGGGTGTTGCTCCGGCAGGGGGCTGGCGTGGGTCCGGGGTGTTGCTCCGGCAGGGGGCTGGCGTGGGTCCGGGGTCTTGCTCCGGCAGGGGCTGGTTGGGTCCGGGGTCTTACTCCGGCAGGGGGCTGGTGTGGGTCCGGGGTCTTACTCCGGCAGGGGGCTGGCGTGGGTCCGGGGTCTTGCTCCGGCAGGGGGCTGGCGTGGGTCCGGGGTCTTACTCCGGCAGGGGGCTGGCGTGGGTCCGGGGTGTTGCTCCGGCAGGGGGCTGGCGTGGGTCCGGGGTGTTGCTCCGGCAGGGGGCTGGTTTGGGTCCGGGGTCTTGCTCCGGCAGGGGGCTGGTTTGGGTCCGGGGTCTTGCTCCGGCAGGGGGCTGGCGTGGGTCCGGGCCTGGCTCCGAGCCGCCCGATCTCGCCGAGGCTTTTGATCGAGCACCATAATTAGCCGATTTGTCGAATCAGGTGTATTAGCGCCGCTCCTGAGCGGGAGGGTTCCGCCCCCCACCGGCCCTTTTCGGACGGGATCAGACACCCCCCGCCCCGGGAGATAAATCGCCCGAGCTTTATCGCAGCGCGCCGCGCGGACGAGGCTAGCAGCGCCGCTGAATGCTGCTTTCAGGGCACGCGTCCCAGTTCATATCCGCCCTATTAGGTTGGGGTTTTTTTTCGGTTGGGGGGGGGGTTTGGGGGGGTTGTACATTTCTCTCGCCTGTTTTCATTCAAGTAAAAAATACACGGAGAGAGAAAGCGTGTGGATGAAGAGGAAGGGAAATGAGATGAGACATATGGAGAAGCTGTGCGCCCCCGCGGTCCTGTCGCCCCCCCCACCCCACCCCACCCCCCTTTTCTCTCACATTAGCGAGAGGCAGTCACACTCAGCGGCGGCTGCGCTAAGACCGCTCAGGGCCTTACTTCACAATTCTTAGCAACGCCTTCAGCGAGCTGCCAGAAGTTACACAAGAGAGAGGTGTCGGGTGTGTGTGTGGTGGGTGTGTGTTGTGTGTGGGGTGTGGTGTGTGCTTGTGCTGTGTTCTCCGCAGCAGTCATTAGCAGATGCTGTTGCGAGTGCTGTCTGGGGGGTCGTGCTTGCGCGGGGTAGTGTGGGAGGTGGTGTTGGTGTGTGTGTGTGTGTGTGTGTGTGTGTGTGTGTTCATGTGCGTGTTTGTTTGTGTGTGCGTGTGCGTGTGCGTGTGTGTCAGAGTCCTGAGGCATCAAAATAAAATGTTTTTGAAGTGCTGCTCTCCAAAAACACGTCAGCTTAGGCCAGGACCAAATTAGATCTGGGGGTGTTGGGGTCACAGAAGGACGTCATCGGCTCATTTTAAAAGACTTTTTCCCTGTTTCCTTGCATCCATGTTGGCACATGCTCACATGGTGCATGCTCTGCCATTGATGGAGCAACTGAGAAATTTTGTTATGAAGGTATTTATTTGCCGCACAGGGAGAGTGGAATTCTGGGATGTTATTGGCACGACTGCTCTGGCTTACCTTTTTATCAGTACAGCTTCAGATTTTTGAACATGAACTGAATTTCTGTCTCTCCCTCTCTCCCGCTCTCTCTCTCTCTCTCTCCCCCTCTCTATCTATCTCTCTCTTTCTCCTTCTCTCTCTCTATGTCTCCTCTCTCTTTCTTTCTCTCTCCCTCTCTCCTGCTCTCTCTCTCCCTCTTTCCCTCTCTCTTTCTCTCTCTCTCTCCCCCTCTCTCTCTCTCTCTCTCTCTCTGTCTGTCTCTGTCTCTCCCTCTCTCCTGCTCTCTCTCTCTCTCTCTCCCTCTCTCTCTCTCTCTGGGTCTAGGCAGGAGGTCTGAGTTCACAGGCAGAGCAGGCTCCACCGCGTGGGGGGGGGGTGGTTTTGGCGGGAAGGCGGACACGAGTCGTGCGCGGCTCTCGGCTCGCCGGCGGAACAGACGTCCCGGCCGCGCGGTCGGAGAGAGAGAGAGATCCTGCGCACAGGCCCGTCGGTAGCGCCCCCTGCACTGATCCGGCGTCGCGTGCTAATGGACCGCGTAAACGCGGGTCTTATTCCGAGAGCGGAGGGCAGGAGCGGCGAACGCTGCCCCTGCGACAGTCAGCCGGCCGGCGGCCAGACGGGTACGCTAGCCAGCTAACGACACGCCCACCGTCGCGCGCCTCCACCACTCAATTCAATTCAATTCAATAAGCTTTATTGGCATGGTAAGGGTACACTTACATTGCCAAAGCATTCACTCACATGACAAATATAACAGACAGGCAATAACAATTTAACTACAATAAACAGAATAAATATAAAATTCAGACCTCAGAAATAAAATTCTACATCTAGAAGATAACGCATACAAAATGTCAATGAACTAATAAGTTTACTTTTTTTTTGGTGTCAGTGTTACTCCCTGTTCCTCAGTTTGTGGCAAGTGGCAATGTATTGTGCTGCCAAATCCACACATTCCCATCTTTCTCCCAAAAGGAATGGCAGCTTCTCTGTCTCTGAGTGCATCTCAAAGTGTCTCCAACTCTCCTTTCGGTCAGTCACCGCCCGCCAGAGAAGCAGCAGATCCTCGAAGCGGGGGCTGGACAAGGTGGCTTCACGTCAACTGCTGCTGTTAATGAACTGACAACGCGCGCGTGTCCTTTGTGGAGTTCATTGTGAAATGCTTTACTCTTTAAATCTAAATCCGCAAGTGAACTGGCTTTGGTTGCGAACAGCTGATTTAGCCGATGGTTGGAAACAGCGGTAATGAGTGGAAACAAAACAAACACGCACGTACATACAGGCACTCTGACTCTCCCCGAATGGAACCGACCGGCTGTGGGCTCCAGTGCTCGTACAAGCGCAAAATTATAAATACCGTTTATTTAACCCTTTGGAGGTGCAGAATCATTGATGTGCGTTTAGAATGTTGTAAACCGAACATTCTAATGCTGATGTCACTCCCGGTGATTGCGAGCGATGCGAGTTCTAGAACGCCGTTGCTTGCAACATCCCAAAAAAACCAACTCTTCGAAGGTTTAAAGGTACAGGGCTGAGACTGAACTGGTCGAAACTGCTGCTGTGGAAAGGGGGCATGGTGGGTGGGGTGGGTTGGGGGGGGGGGGCGGTTAACCTGTCCTGCCGTTTCTGACGACAGCGATGTTCCTTTCCGCAGCTCTGGAGAACGATCCAGGCGGGGAAAGGCGTGAGCTCTGCCATCGGCCTCTGCCGTTACCATGGAAACAAAGCCTTGGAGGCCATCCAGTGCTTCGCTCCGTCAGAGGCTCGGTCCGCCCTGGAGAACATCGCCAGCGCCGTCGCCAAGTTCTGACCCGGTCAGCCGGGTGGGGAGGGGGGGCATTCCATCTCCCCCGAAAAACTCCTCTCGCCAGCCTCACAGACTACTGACCCCCTGCCCTCAGTGCCTGATTTGACCCGGCTCGTGGAAGAATGCCTCGTCCTGAGAATTTCGAGGTTCTGATCCAGTCGGGCCTGGACCAGAATATGGCCTGAGCTGCCACAAGGAGCTGCCACCCCCCCCCTCCCCTCCCCTCCCCTCCCAATTGGGCCTGATCTGCCTGAGAGGGTTGGTCCAAAACCAGTAAAGCGCTCTCACTGATGCCTGGAGGCCTGATAACTGCCGCGGTAACCAACGTCCAGCTGCTGAAAGAAGCTGTGACTTCTTTTTTTTTTTTTATAAACCAATAAAGAAAGTGTTCTATATCTGTGTGTATGTATGGTGTGTATGTGTACACTGCATGCATATGATGTGTGCGTGTGTTAGATGTGTGTGTGTGTGCATGTATGTATGTAACGTGTGTGTTTGATGTGTGTGTGCATGTATGTATGTAACGTGTGTGCATGTATGTATGTAACGTGTGTGCATGCATGTATGTAGTGTGTGTGTGTGTGTGCATGCATGTATGTAGTGTGTGTGTGTGTGTGCATGCATGTATGTAGTGTGTGTGTGTGTGTGCATGCATGTATGTGCATCAGTGCGTGTGTGTGTGCATGTGTGTGTGTGTGTGTGCATGTATGTATGTAACGTGTGTGTGTGATGTGAGTGTGCATGTATGTATGTAGTGTGTGTGTGTGCATGTATGTATGTAACGTGTGTGTGTGTGTGTGTGTGTGCATGTACGTATTTAATGTGTGTGTGTGTGTGTGTGTGTTTAATATCTGCAGTGGTAATAAATGTCCCGTCATGTTGAGTGCTGCTTTCTACTTCTCTCCAGAGTGCTGAGCAGTGCGTACAGTCCTTCTGCTGCTTCTCATCTTTGGATGGAGAGCAGTCGGTGTCTGTTTTTTTTGTTTTGTTAAATTTTATTTACTTTTTAAAAAATGACTTTACTCTTCACGTTGCAACAAGAACAGAACCTGTGATGGGGCGGGCTGGAGAGGTGGGGGGGGTGTGGGGTGGGGGGGGGGGGTGCAGGGGGTGTGATGGGGGGGGGGAGAGAAAAGGTCAAAGCGCTGCCGGGCCCTGCCAGAAGCGCACTTGAAGCTGCGTGGGGCAGTAATAATTAATGAGCCCGAGTCGCGTGACCTCAGCAAATGGACAGGAAGTGCGGCGGTATCGATTGTGCCGCGCGCGCCCTGGCGCCAGCGAGGTGGTCTGTGGTTTCCCCCCCCTTGCACCCCCCCCTTCACCCCCCCAGGACCGCCGGGCGCGAGGCGTCGGGCGTCGCCGGGACCTTCCGACACCTCCGGGCCGGCGGGGGCGAGCTGGGGCAGAGGCCCGTGAAGGACGCGGGGGGGGGGGGAGGCCTACAGCAGCCCAAAACTGAGGACGTTTGAAAGTTTAGCTTGGTCTGGTGGATTTGTCTGCCCGTTCGCCCCCCCCCTTGCCCCCCCCCCCCTCCCCCTCCCTCCCTCCCCGCCCCCCCTTTGCCCCCCTCCCTCCCTCCCCTCCCCCCCCCAGTGTCGGTGGCGAGGTTAGCGGGAGGCTGAGTGCTCCCTCTGACCAGCCTCCGGCCGTCGCTGAAATATTTATCCACGCCGTTAGCGGACATGGGCTAACTCTGAGGGAAACTGAAATGGGATGGGGGGAGTTTGGCTTTTAAAAAGAAAGAGTAATGGAAGAACAGCCGGGCTTTAACGAAGATGATGGGCGGAGGAGGGGAGGGGGGCCATATTTTTTCCTTTTTTTCTTGCCCAGTGAAAACTGAATTCCTTTCTTCTTTCTTTCTACCCAAGGCAAATAAACTGCTAGGTTGTCAAATGAAAGTTATATGATATATATATTTATTTATTTATTTTCACTTCAAAGGCATGAAAGTTTTTATTTTTGATGCAGGCGTTTTCAAAGTGAGAAGTTTGGCTGATTGTTTTTTAAAAAAAAATGTTTTCTTTGTTGAGAGTAGTTTATGCAAGGGTTTGTTTTTGCAGCGCGATGAGTTCCACAGGGGCCTCTGTGGCGTGTGTGTGCGCGCGTGCGCGTGTGTGCGGGGGTTCAGTGGCAGGACCCCAATAACATGCAGAGAGCCCGCTCCGGATCACGCGTCGCGGGGATACCCGACACTGTCTCTGTTTTGTTCATAGAGATGATTTTTTTGCGGTTTTGCACGTGTGCGCAACCGGAGCGTGCCGTCCACAAGAAGGCTGAGTGTACATTAACGGCGCGGGGCGGAGGCGCGGCCCCCTGCCCCGTCGCGCGCTGTAATTACAGCTGGGGCTCTACAGACAGCCAGCGCAGCAAACGGATTCCCTTACTGCCGTCCCAACTCACGAGCAGGGCGAGCTAACTTTCAGCCCAACGGGGACAGAGAGAGAGAGAGAGAAAGAGGGTGGGAAGGGTGAAGATCTCACCTAAAATGGTGGGCGGAGTCAGCGGAGTGAAAGTAGATGGACCAAGTTGGTGTGGGTGAAGTTCAAAACCAGGTGACAATTCACAATTTATGAATACGTAAACTGAAAAAGCGAGAGTGAGTTAGGCCTGGCACATTCCATTGTCCCACCCACTTTTTTTGCGAAAGTTTTGATTGGACAGCAGGGTGATGTGATGATGAAGTGAATATAGCGATCACCTTTTGAGTTGACTAAAAATAATGCGATAAAAGGAAACGTTAAAAAAAGTGAAGAAAACGAGGGTAAACGAATAGATGAACACTCAATCACTCTTCCAGCTTGCCTAAACACGAAACACCTGTTAATTCCGGAGCCTTGGATATTAAATCATTCACCTCGACATGAACGATGTGGTCTTTTTCTCTTGGGAAGGAAAAAAAATGAGCAGACAAGTCTTAACGGCGTATTAACGAGCGGATGTTCGATGAACGGTACCTGATGATCACAGCCCCCCGCTCGCGCGAGCCGCTCTACGCTGGTACCTGCGCGTGTCTCACGCCTCATCGCCTGACAGATCAGACAGCCAGCTCGCGCTGCCACTAGATGGCCCATTAGCTGAATAATGACAGCCGCGGCGTATGAGCACGGAGAGGGACGGGCTAGCCTGCACGTCTCGACGCGTTTTAATTTGCACACTGAACCATTCTCGCTCTTATCTCGTGCTAATATAGACGTCGCACATGCTTTTCGCAGCACGTTGAGCATTTGACTTGTCTAATGTCGTCATTAAATAAGCTGCATTAAAACGGCGATTTCTCTGACCGTGTCTAAATGCAAAACGATAAAGCAACACAAAACCCTTCATATAAACAACCACACTGAATGGGGTTTCTCCCCATCAAACAGAAAGAACGGCAATGGTCTGTAAAAGGAAGAGTTACCTGGACGGTACCGCTTCCCTTTGCAGTGCCCCAAGTAGGCTACTAGGTATTTACTAGGTAAATATGTGGTAAGAATAGTACGTAATGAGATAATTACCGCTGATAAAATGTAAGTAATTACTAAGAAACCAGAACTGAAACTCTTAGAAACACCTCTTTTCCCTTTGACTTCAAGTGAATGTAGTTTAGGTTGGTTACAGCCTGAGTGTAATTGTGTATGCATCCTAGAAAATGAGACAATACTTACTTTGTAATAGAGGCATTTCCAAGAAAGTATTATCTAAATTCCTGTGAAGTATGCGATCTTGATTACAGAACGGTCACTGTGTTATCATGGGTGTCCCATTCCTGTCCCTTAGGTCACAGGTTCCCAAACTGGGGGTACAGGAAACTGGACCCTGTCCCCCTTTTAAAAATATTTTGCTTGCGTTCTCCCATTTAATATATTACACAGTTTTTAGGCATTCATATATAAAATAGTTGTTGTCTGGTTAACTAAAACGGCTACTTGCATGTTTGTGATATAATGGTTTGAGTATTTAGAATATGCTTCCATGTACAAGTGTGAGAAATAGGCACTGCTAATTGTCATTTCAGGGGGCCTTGTGATTGATGAATTTGGCCCCCCAACTTCACATCTCGGGTCAGTGAACTAAGGATGCAATAACCCCAGAAATCCAGGAGAGGGAGCTATTAGCCCACTTTAGCGTGGCCTGCCGGGTAACCCATCCATTTAATGAAGTCGTCAAGACAAAAACTGAAGGAAGTTTGCGGACCTCTTAATGTTTTCTTTGCGAGTCAAGCATGTGAGCTTAAATGAACAAATAATCTTTCTACATAGTGGTTGATTTCATTACCTTGCTTATTCAGCAGCTTACGAACCAAAAGCACAATTGAAATCAAAACACGTTTCAAAATGTGCGATTCTATTTCAGTGGAAGCGTTGCTTAAGCATCCAACAAATGCCTCAAACCTCATGTCACTTAGCAACAAATGTGTCTTTCTAGTTCCTTTTCATGCTTCACCCCGGGCAATTGCCAATGTATTACCCCTGCCCCAAGCATTCTATAATATAATATAATATAATATAATATAATATAATATAATATAATATAATATAAAGTGCAGATAAACAATGTTGTTTGCATTGAGTGATGGTAACAGTCTCTCCCTGAAAAAATCTCATAACACAATACTGGAAGGCCTGGTGTTGAAGCAGGAGTTTAAATGAGTCATGTTTGCCAGCACAGTGTTTTTTTTTTTTTTTCTTTCTTTCTTTCTTTCTTTTTTTATGAAGCTACTGTCAGATCACACCTGCATGAAACTCACATCTGTCGCTGGGTGGCAGTTGCGGTGAAAAGCACCTGTCGGGTGAGGAGAGCGCTTTGATGCAACAGGCTGGTGACAGTCGTGTCCGAGGGCGCGGCCTTGGTCTCTCCCTCTAGACCCAGCCGCCCCGCGCTCGTCTTGCCCGTTTTGGGACATGAGAGGTGGGGCAGTGGGTCAGAACTGGGCCTCTGTTGGAGTGTCCCAGTCAGACGGAGGAACCCAGTTGCACCACTCCAAACCAGCTCATGTGGCTGCTGGTCCCTCGGTTATACAGCTAGATACTGTCCCCCCCCCCGCCCCCCAGCACAAGAGCTAAAGGTTGGACACTTCGTTCATGTGCACTTAGAGTATTTTGAAACCTCTCTTTTAGCAAGTGAACTGTGCTCCTGATTGCAGAAACACAGTTCACATGTCTCTTGACAGTCACCCGACTTCACCTGTCCATCTCTGTAAAAAAAAAAAAAACTTTTAGTTACTGGCTGACATACCTGGTTAAAAAAGTACACACACCATTCACTCACACACTGATACCTAGGGATAATTTATGGGCTCTCCAATTAACCTAACCTGCATGTCTTAAGACTGTGGGAGGAAACCGGAGTACCCGGAGGACTGTATACTGTAAATATGTGGACTTGTTTGAAAATATAATAATACGGAAATATCTGAAAGGGGAAATAATTTGCATATCTGCCCATACATTGTGAAGTTGCAATATTTTTATATTTTGTTTCAATACATTATTATTACGGTATATTTCATTGCTGTAAGATTAATATACGAAATGTGTAACATTATATTTATGGTGCAGAATTATATACGAAATGTGTAACATTATATTTATGGTGCAATATAAATAGTTTCTCCCAGCAGAACCCCCAGCTGTAGAAGATGAAAATGTTATTTTCTTGTTTGGCAGTCTGTGTCCCCCTCTTCTGTTCAGAATTTAACATGACACATTGAACATCCAATGGTTCCTTGAGTCCTCAGACGTCATAGCAACCTCTCATCCAATACCAGATCTCAGCAAGACTGATATGAGTGTAGCTGGCATATTTTTCCCTGGGCCATAAGTATGTCAATACATCTCGCTCGCGGGCGGTAACATTGATTAAATGATAATAGCTGTAGCTCTTTGACGCTGTTCAAATGTAATAAATAAATAGCCCGCACGAGATCATTTGGACATCGCAGTGGTTTGGGTTTCGAAGTGGGACCAACAGCCACATGGGGGTGCCCTAACAGAACAAAGCTCTCATTTGCTGGGAACTTAAATTGACTGAAGACGTACAGAACGTTAAAAACACATACCGTATTGACAAGGATATACAGTTCGATCTATTCAGTGTGTTTCTTCATTCATTCATTCATATGTAATTATTGCCTGCAGGTAACTCCACTCCGCTTACCCATAAATACTCACTCAGTACTCTACTGCAGGTAACTCCACTCCACTTACCTTTACATATTCACTCAGTACTCTACTGCAGGTAACTCCACTCCACTTACCTAATAATCTAGTACTATAAGGTAACTCCACTCCACTTACCTTTACATACTCACTCAGTACTCTACTGCAGGTAACTCCACTCCACTTACCTTTAAATACTCACTCAGTACTCTACTGCAGGTAACTCCACTCCACTTACCTTTAAATACTCACTCAGTACTCTACTGCAGGTAACTCCACTCCACTTACCTTTAAATACTCACTCAATATCTACCATATATATATCCGTCGTACGTAATATCATCAGTACTTACTGCAGGTAGCCATCCTCTCCACTTACTCTAAATATCACCAGTCTTGCCACTGGCAGGTAATCCATCATTCCCTCAAATCCATGTACCACTGCAGAACTACCATCCCTTAATCTCAACTTTTTGCAGGTACCATCGCTTTCGGGACCCCACTACATCAGCTTTTCTCACTATACTAGCGTACAAACTAACACCTTACGGAATACATTATCGTCCGTATCATCATCTATCTATCTGCAGATCCATCCTACGTATATCATAGCGTAACTCCACTACTAATCACTCATACTTTGGACTCATCTAATATATGCAGTATCCTCTACTAAACACATCTGCGGTACACTCACTACCTATATATCTACTATAGTATCTCTTATTATCATTAAGGAATCGCTTCCTAATCTCAATCATAATTGTTTGGGCATCTCATTATCACTAGAAGGCAGTGCCACTGGGTACAGTCTAATGTACCACGCTAGAATAATACGACTTTTGCTTGTAAAATGTACATACAAGCACCCAGATACTTTCAGGGTACATTTGGGAATTTTTTTGTCCCTTAAAGAACAAACATGTACCTCCACTGTACCTTTTTTTCCCCTCAATGTCCAATCCTTTTATAGCCATTTTAAAATTGTGAAAATTATCCAGAAAATTATAATATAATAATATAATATTATATTAGTCAACATTTACTCTACTCAGCAGAAAACTAACTAGCTAATTTTAGGCACTTAGCAAAAAATGAAAAGCCCATATCTGCATAAAGATTGTAATGAATCTGAATTTTATTATATCAGTTAGTACATCTCACAAGCTGCATTTATGAACAACACACACATTATCCAATTTTTCATTGCCAGTACATCATGTAAAATTAATTGTACAGGAGTTTTGGCGTGTAGTCCAGTGCACTTTCCCCATGCTATACTGACTGTAGACGGGGATGGGTGTTCTCCTTATTTCAGTAGTGTATCGCCTGTAATGCAATGGCGTACGAAACAATGTATGGATTTTTGAATTTGACAAAATCTTACAGAATACTGCTTTGCCACTACAACAAATAGGTAAACGTTTTCCCTTTTATTTTCCTTATTGTTCCTTCTTATTACATGATGTCAGGATCCTGAAACAAATTGCAGACATTAGCACTTTAGCAGTTACCTTCATTTATACAACAACAACAAAAATAATAATAATAATTATTATTATTATTGTTGTTGTTATTATTATTATTATGTCTTACATTTATCAACTGTGTAGCACCCTCCTGGGTGATGCATAGAAGCCATTTTTTTGAGCCAGAATGCTCCCCACACATCCGAAAAGTCGGGAGGGAGAGCGCGCTTTTATTTTGAAACTAAGTAAGGAAAGTTAACCGGAAGTCGGCGAGCCCCGCACACTATTTCCTGGATTGATTCAGTCACTTTAGTTAGGCACTTGCGTCTATTAAGTTACCACAGTGAAACAAACAAAACCGAAGAGCGAAGTAGTAAGAATGAATGATCGCGAACTCGATCTTACGGAGGCACAGAAAGCAATAAAGGCAAAATATCCGCCGATCAACAAGAAGTATGAATGTGAGTCATTCTGTTAACGTGTTTTTAAGCTGGCTATCTATCTACCTAGCTAGCTAGGTCAGTGTGGTAATTTGCCTGCCCACCAACATTATCTGCTACTTGTAATTTAAATATATGGTAAGCTTCTATCGGCACATTTTTATGACTGTTGGCTGGCTAGCTCTTAGCCGCGACGTCCAGTTAGTTGATTTAAAGCAAAAATCAACTAATTATCCAGTTCGCTTTAGATGCGTGGGCTTATTTACAACCGAAAGGCCTTTGGATCGGTGTCTTGAAGGAAGTCAAAACTTTGACAGCTGAATACATCGGCAGTGTTTTTAATGATCACCACTGCAGTGTAATTCAGTACACAGAACACATCCGTGAAAAGCGTTGCATTTGAGCTGAAATGGCAGCAGAACTTTCCCCAGTTAGCATACGTCTGTCGTCTGCGTGGAGCTGTTGGATACTGTTGGATAAAATTAATTGAGCTGGCTGCCGAACACAGAATACACTCACGCAAATAGCAAATCGCGTGGCTGCAACTCAATAAATAGACTAAACTTTAGGTATGCAGACATGGTGAAGAGGCGATTGGCTGTGGTATTGTTGGTACCAGACGTGGCGGTTCCTGCATTTCAGAAACGGCTGCTCTCTTTGTATTTTGCTGCGCCACAATGTCTAGAGTTTACAGACAATGGTGAAAACACCTTGTTAATGAGAGAGGTCAGAGGAGAATGGACAGACTCACTGAAGCTAACAGAATGACCACAAATGCTAAAAAACAATGGCTGTTTATAATAGCAGTGTGCAGAAGGGCACTTGCGAACGCTCAACGAACGTGTCCAACCTTGAAGTTGACGGGCCACAGCAGCAGCTCCTGTCAGCTAAGATAAGAGCAGGAAGACGGGGTTACAGTGGGCACATGATCACCAAAACCAGACAGTTGAATGTTGGACGAACGTTGTCTGGTCTGGCGAATGTCAATTTCTGCTGCAACAGGGGTCACTGAATGGTTTGATGAGTATGAAAATGATGTGAATCGTATGCTAATGGCCTTCGCGGTCACCAGATCACAACCCAATTGAACACCAATGGGAGATTTCTGGACCGATGTGTTAGACAGCGCTGTCCACCACCATCATCAAAACACCAAATGAGGGAATATATTTGGAAGAAGATTTGCTATCAGGCAGCTAAGGGGTCAGCACCAGGGTACATTCAGAGGATCATCAGACCCTACACACCAGCCAGACCTCTCCGTTCTGCCACCTCTGGACGCTTGGCACCTCCCCCTCTTCGCGTCTGCACTTCCCGCTCCCGTCTGCTGTCTGTCCTGGCCCCTCGCTGGTGGAATGACCTCCCCGTGATGGTCAGAACAGCAGAGAATCTCACCACTTTCAAACGCAGACTGAAGACTCATCTCTTCAGGCTGCACCTCTCCCCACCCCTCCCTAGCCTATAGTTCAGCTCATTGTACCTAGCTAGGATAATTTGATTATGTTAGTGTATCTGGCAGGATTGTTTTTGTATGATTAGGTGTGATTCCAGTGCTAGTTTGTACTTGGTAGGATTCTTGCTTGCTGAACAAGCTTATTCTACAGGGTTGGAGTCCTGATCTATGTGGTCACTTCTGGCACTACGATCCTTACTTCACTCTAGTGTTTCTTTTGCGCCTCTACATCATGAAACCTATGCACTTGTTGTACGTCGCTCTGGATAATAGCGTCTGCTAAATGCCTATAATGTAATGTAATGTAATGAAGAATGGTGTTCCATCCTTCCAGTACAGTTCCAGAAACTGGTAGAATCTATGCCAAGGTGCATTGAAGCTGTTTTGGTGGCTCGTGGTGGCCCAACACCTTACTAAAACACTTTATGTTGGTTTTTACGTAAATTTGTCACCCGTCTGTATATTGACAAGCATTAGTGACGGTTTCATGGTTTTGGTACCAGTAGGTAGGGACAGGAGCGACTAACAATCCTAGGCTTCACAGAACAGCATTTAATTAGTGTTTTTGGCAGTTTCTTAAATAACATGCAACTTTCTCTTTTTTTCAGATCTGGATCACACTGCTGACGTCCAGTAAGTGGGTTTGAATCCAAATCAAACACGATATAAAAGTATGCATGTTATTAATTATGTAACGGCAGACCTGGAATAAAAGTTCAGATGTACAGTTGTAAAAGTTAATGTGTAAAGTTAATAAAGTCATACCTATTGTATTGTTTTTTATAAATGAATAACACTCCTGCTGCTGCCTCAGAATGAATAAAACATGTTACTAAGAATGTGCAGTCATATGAATTAGTTTTATGCTGAATACAGGTGAAAATTGTGTTTTTTGTTTGTTTTCAAATTGTTAACTATTATACAAATGTCCTAGTGTCTAAAGGGTTAATGTAATGCAAATAATTTACAGTATTTGACAAGGTTATGGGAAGAACTTGTCCTGCTTCGTGCTCTTCCCCAAGTTGTGCTGTTTTTTTATTGTGTGTGTTTGTGTGATTTGGGTTTTTTGTTTGTTTTGTTTGTGGCGATGCTTATGTTTTTATTTTTATTTTTGTTTTTTCTTGTTTGCATTGTTTCGGATTGTGCTGTCTGTAACTATATTATCTGTAACTGTGTGGTCTGTAATTGTGTTGTCTGTAACTGTGTTGTTTGTGAGTTTTTTGTAACTGTGTTGTCTGTAACTGTGTTGTTTGTGTGTTGTTTGTAGGCTAATTGTGTTGTCTGTAACTGTGTAGTCCCTAGCTGTGTTGTGTGTAACTGTGTTGTCTGTAACTGTTGTTTGTAACTGTCTTGTTTGTCATTGTGTTGTTTGTAACTGTTGTCTGTAACTGTTGTTTGTAACTGTGTTGTTTGTCATTGTGTTGTTTGTAACTGTGTTGTTTGTAATTGTTCAGGCTTCATTCCTGGGGCGACTCCATGGAAGAAGCGTTTGAGCAGGTTGCCATGGCGATGTTCGGCTACATGACGGACACAGAGACTGTGGAGCCCATCGATACGGTTGAGGTGGAGTCAAAAGGTGAGAGTGGCAGATTGACAAGCACAGAGGGACAGACGGACAGATGAGATGGTTCAAACAGACCGGCAAACTCGCACATAAAAAAGATGGATAGACTGACAGAAAGGCAGCCAACCTGCACGCATTTTGTGTACCAACCACGCAATTCTTGGTCAAAATACGCAGGTACGAAATGCCAGCTGAAACTACCCAAAAAAAAAAAAAAAAAATATATATATATATATATATATATATATATATATATTATCATTCTTTAATAACGGAAAACAACCAATTAATACAAAACAATACCGTACATTTATTCGGTATTTAAACTACATCCCTCGGATTGAACCAGATGCTACGACCTTGTGCTTGTGGTTCTGTAACCCCTCCCCGACCCACTCAACATCCACTGATACGCAGCGGTACTTTATTATCCACCGTGGCGTAACGCTGCATTGCTGAGGTAAAATGGGAAGTGGGGAGTAATAATCAAGCACAAAAATGTGACCGTAATGTTAACATAAATCGGTAAAACATGTTCGGTAACTTTACGAGATGATGCATTTCAAGGCGTATATCCTAATTAGATAAATTTGTGTATATAGTTAGCCGTAGTTGTAGCTCGCATGCGATTTAGTCTCGTTACAAGACGTGTGAATAACTGATGGAGTCATTTAGCTGCAGTAACTCAAACGCTACGTAGACTCCCTGTTCAAACTTTGAATCGCGCACGCTCTTTCGGAGCAAAGTGACCATTGCAAAGGTGTTTGACTACATACTGCTAACGTAGCAAATAATTCCTATTATTGCAGCCAGTCACCTGACCAGCCTTGCTGTTAGAAAATAATCATGACGTCAGATGACGAGGATACTAACGAGAGAGAGAGCAGCAGACCTACTAAAAAGAAGCGAGTCCATGCCTCCCAGAAGTTCCTCACAAAATATCAGGAGCAATGGCCGTGCCCCTCAAAACTTCCGCACCATGCATTTTGCACATTGTGCAATTATGATTTTGACATTAGCCACCAAGGAGCTTTAGGTAATAATTTGGCTAAACCTCTAGTTACAAAAGCCTACATTCCTAGATAATTTTTCATTTGAATACTATTTTTTTTCATTAGGCCTATATGATGTGTGCCTATATAAGCGGATTCAATTATTTAATTGTTAAATAAAAATGGAAATCTTGAACAGAAACTTGGTTTTATTCATAATTGATAGTGTTTTACATCACAACATAAGCTTTTTTTTTTTTACATTACAACATAAGCTTCTGTAAATACTTGAAAATGAAAACATATGTTACAATATACAAAAGAAATTATTTCCATTTTTATTAAATAAGTGAATGCAATTCACTTATTTAAGCACACATTTGTATAAGCACACATATCATATAATGAAATATTAATCGTGAAAAAATTGTTTTAAGCAGGTGTACTCAAACTTTTGACTTGAAAGTATATCATAATATAGCCCAGTGCAGTGCAAGCAATATTTTAGAATCAGGTCAAATTATACAATTTTGCCTGATCACTTTAACAGTCAAAACTAGAGTTATGAAAAAAGGCTTGTGTGTGCGTGCAAAGTGAAGTGCTGCGAAAGCATGTGAACTAAGCATTACACTGACTATTGTGGTACTCAAAATATTTTCCTAAGGTTGGCAGGTCTGGAAAGGCGAGGAAAACAGACAGACAGAATGACCGGTAGCTAAGGCCAACCAACGAACAGGAAACCGTGCATAAAACGGGGATTGATGAGTGAAACATAGGCACATCTGGACAAAGCAGGCAGGCAGACACAGACACACAGATGGAAAATAATGGGAGAAGCGGGTAGACAAAACCAGTCAGCAAACAGGAAACCGACGAAGCGGCCATCCAGGTCCGAGACGGTAGCGGGCGGGTGAACACAGCGCTACAGAGGCTGACAGATGGGGAGTGCACACTTCGGTTCTTCAGCACACCTCATAGCGAAGGTTTCTGGGAAAGGGATCATTCCGTTTAAATATAACCTGTCCAGCAGACTTTGTTTTTTTTTTTTTCCGTTTCTGGTTTGAGCAGACACATGGAAAAGTAGTTCGGTGGACTCTGAACTTGGCAACTGCGACGGGATCGGGAGTCACAGGAGAGCGTCGAGGATATCGCGTGTGATATTAAAGCCGCGCGCGTGTGTGCCAGGCCGACCATAAACGGGCTGCGTTTGTTGAAGCTCGCGTCCTGGTCTTGGCGAGAAACGTTGCTCACTTGCGCCAGCGCGGTTTGTTCCAGTGTTGGCGTTACAGCCTCCCGCGTTAAGTCAATAATAGAACAACGGGGTCAAAATATGAGGTCAGTAATTTTTTTTACTACTAAGAAAAAGTAGTCTCAATAGGTGTTTTCTTTTGTTCGTCTGATGTCTCCCCGTACGCCGATTTGTTAAGTTATTGTGCCGTTTGGACAAGACGGTAAGATTTTGTGGACAAATCACGGACAGTTTTTCTCATTACCAAGTCACTGTATCTCACACACTTAGTGGACGACCAGACTTCATGTCCCTACTGCGTGGTCTCTGGCTCCAATTTGTACAACATGGCGGCGACCACAAGCTACACTAACCGGGCTTCTAAACGCTTTTCACCAAGCCCACGGAGAGTCGATGGGTGACCTCACAGTGACTTTGTCCATATTTTTCTATGGTCTATGGTGTGTGTTTGCTGTAGTTGCTATAGCAGTTTGTGTCCACAGGGTGGCAGCTGCCGTTGCATATTTTGTACTCTTTTGGAACCACTCTCCTTCTGTTTGATATACTTTTAATATTATTCATGTTTTTCTCCAGACAATGTGTTTACGTCTTTTTTTTTTTTTTTTTGTGAAGGAGTTGGTTCAGATAAAGAGTTTAAGAGATGGTGACCTTGAGTTTTAATGTCCACATAAACCGCTTAATATCCTGATTTAATGTTTAATATCCTGATTTAATCCAGCATTATAATGAGGAGTTAAAAACAAGCAAGGAATAACCGTTCACGTGGTGTAGCCAGGGACGATTTAGGACTCATTGTGCCTTAAGCAAATACACTTATTGGCCAGAAGTATGTGGACACCTGACATCCAACATCTCATCCAAAATTATGGGCATTCATATGGAGTTGATCTACTTTTTTTTTACTGGTTCAACAACCTCCACTCTTCTGGGAAGGCTTTACAATAGAGGGGAGCATTGCTGCTGGAATTTGCTTCCATTCAGCCGGAAGAGTGCAAGTGATGTCAGGCTGAATGGAAGCAGATGGATCGTTCCAGTGGTTAGCAGTGGAACTGTTCAGCAGTTGGGTTCAGTGAGGGTGTCTGTGCGATTAGGTTCCCAGAAAGACCGGAGGACTGAAACAGAAGCCCTTTCTATTTCACTGACCACATTCCACACATGGAAATGTTATTGTGCACACACACGCGCACACACACACACACACACACACACAGACTGCCTCGCTCGCTAAAAAAAAACACAGTCACTTCCAGAATGTTTTGGGTTGTTTGGACAGACCATTCATGTGTTTTGGGTTGCGTTTTAAGAACTCCAGCTCAGAGTGAAAACAAAGACGTGTTTATGGGATGTATCACGAATACGCCCTCGTCTGGTTTGTGTGTTCGTTTCCCCATCAGCGCATCAGTTTCCTGTTTGCTCTGGGAACAGTTATTTGATGTCAAGTTGGCCATGTAGTGTATAAAGTAATAAAAAGAGCTGTTCTGGCCTTCGCTCAATCATCGCGCAATTACCCAGCTTTGTGGCCGAGGCCGCAGGTCTCTTGGGCGGCCTGCGGCCTAGCCTTGTATAACCGTGGAATGTGCTCCGAGCCCGGTCGACGATGAGTCGACCGTGATGTTTTCGGTCTGCGTCTGAAAGGCAGATTTGATTTGTGATTGTGGCGCGTGACGCATCGTGACTCTCTAAGACTTTTGGCTAAGGTGTGGACGGGCCTCACAGAGGGGAGCGCTCAGCGAAAAAAAAGCCGGCCCGTTTTGCCAGCCCAGACGGGGAATTCCGAGATGTAACTCAACCCAGCTGACCAATGCATTCCGCCTATTCCCCACGGGTGAACTTTTTAAACGTGACCCTTACCCGACAACACCCAACCCCCCCACCCCCACCTTCCCCACCCCCCCCCCCCCCCCCCATCCCACCACGCCCGTCCGCCCAAGCGCTCTGCTAATTACAACACCGGAACCACAGACTCTTTCTGGGAGGCTCTCTAAAAGCTTCTCTCTTTTATCTTGCTGCAGCAGGCCCTGCGCAGGGTTGAGAGAGAAGCACAGATCGCATGCGTTGGGTTCGTTTCATCGCCTGCACGCGACAGTGCGAAAGAAAACAAACGCGTGACTCATCTCTTCAGGCTGCACCTCTCCCCACCCCTCCCTAGCCTATAGTTTAGCTCACTGTGCCTAGTGAGGATAATATGATTACGTTAGTGTATTTGGCAGGATTGTTGTTTTTGTCTGATTAGGCAAATGTGACAGTGCTAGTTTGTACTTGGTAGGATTCTTGCTTGCTGAACAAGCTTACTCTACAGGGTTGGAGTCCTGATCGATGTGGTCACTTCTGGCACTACGATCCTTACTTCACTCTAGTGTGTTTCTTTTGCACCTCTGCACCGTGAACTAATGCACTTGTTGTACGTCGCTCTGGATAAGAGCGTCTGCTAAATGCCTGTAATGTAATGTATTGTAATGTGTAACTTCTTCCCATTTGGTCGAGTTGCTGCAGCGTTGCTCAAGCCAGTTTTGCTAACTGACCAGCTAGATTGAGCTTGAGCGACCGTTGGCCGTTATCTCAGCATGTGATAGGTTTGAACAATTAAGATCCTTCACGTGCCTTAACTTCATCCGAACACGCATTCCCACACTCGCACTCTGTGACTTCCCACACTCACAGTCTGTAGCTGCTTCACGTTGTTAGAGACAAATGGCTGCAAATAGAGTTCAGTCACTGTTTGCTAAGGATGTACAGTAGCCACAGATCAAAGGGGTGCCAAGTGGCATTTGCCATTTGGGCGTCCCCCGCGTCAGTCTGTCTGTTGCAATGTGTATTCCTCCCTGGGAACGTTCATGCCAGGCAATAACCACAACCTCTCAACAGTATAGTTAAACCCTTGCTTGTGGCTGCCTCGTTGAGATTCGCACGGAACGCTTGTCGAGGCACCGTGGCGAGTCTCCCTGTGCGCATCGAAGTAAAAAAGGGGTTTTTAAATCTCAAATCTCTCTCTCTCTCTCTCTATTCTAGGAGATGACATGGAGTCCCTGCTGTTTCACTTCTTGGATGACTGGTTGTTCAAATTCAGCGCGGATCTTTTCTTCGTTCCTAGGGTACGGGCCGCCACATCCACCCCCTTCGCACGCATGTGCTGTGAAAGCGGAATTTTCAAAGTTTTATTCGTGGCACCCCCGGGACTGGGGCCCTGTTTCCTCCCTACAGACTTCACATTAAGTGTTGTGGTTTTGACTAAAATGCAGCGTAGGATGGAAAATTACCCTGTAATTAGCAGAGCCAAAATACGAAATGCAACCAAGTGCGCTGTTGTTATCCAGTCAGGACTTTAACCTTGAGTGAACCCAGATGGGTAAGGAACTGGGCTTGTAACCGAAAGGTCGCAGGTTCGATTCCCGGGTAAGGACACTGCCGTTGTACCCTTGAGCCAAGGTACTTAACCTGCATTGCTTCGGGATAACTGGAGATCACCCTTTATCAACCTCAACACTTAAAATTATTTAGAGGGAATTACATTACAGGCATTTAGCAGACGCTCTTATCCAGGGCGACTTACACAACTTTTACATAGCATTTAACATTGTATCCATTTATACAGCTGGATATATATACTGAAGCAATGCAGGTTAAGTACCTTGCTCAAGGGTAAAATGGCAGTGTCCTAACCAGAAAAACCCCGGACCTTTTGGTTAAACCCTTCCTTACCCACTTTCACTGTGCCCATGGGCATTTGCCCCTGCACTTTAATTCAAATGTCTCTTTTTTGGCTTCTTTGGGTGGACATTCCATCAGCAGAAGAGGAAAAAAACGGTATAAAAAAATAAGTTTTAATGCAAAAAATTGTTTTGGGAATTAAGCATTTTGGTTTTTAATTTTGGTTGATACTGGCACGTGTACACAATACAATTCCCGTACAAAAAGTAGAATGTAGTGTATCAGACTTTACAGTACCCATATTGATTAAAAAAAGTGAAACGCTCTCTAAACAGGTTGCTCACCATAACAAAACTCACTATAAAACTAATACCTTTTTACGCACGGGGCCCTTTGATTATGTAAACTAACAATCGTCACCTCGACCATAGCGCAAAGTTTTTTAGCCGTCTTGGGTTAACAGTAATAAACTTTTTGTCACTAGCCTCCCGTGCAAGGGGTTCATAACCCCCAGGTGTCTTTAGCATAGTTTTTTGATCTTAGTTTAGATATCGGGCATAGGGTCTGGCATCCTAAGGGAATGAAATAGTGTTGGGTGTTGAAAGTAGCGACCAGGCTTTTTTTTCGGAGCTTAGGGGAAATAAAGCTTGGGCCCCTCAAGAAGGACTGCAGGAAACAATAATTTTTTTGTGAGGGGGAGCCTTTGGGCTGCAGGCGGAAATTTGGCTTCTTACATAAAAAGGCTTTCAACGATTTCCCGCATTGGAAATTTTTCCGATCCTTTTTCCGGAATGGCGGGAATTTTTTACCCCTTTCTAGGGGCCCCCTTCCCCCAAAGCCCCCGGATTTGTTGGGGCCTTACCCCCCCAAATCCCCCCCCCCCCCCCGGGGGGTTTTTGGTTTTTTTCAAGGAAAAAATGCGTTGCCAGGTGGGGGATGAAAAAAAAAAAACGGGGGGGGGACCCTTTGGTTCAAACCCCGCCCCTTTGGGTTTAAATACTGGTCCCGGGCGAGGGGTTTTAAAAAAACGAGATTCCAAAGGAAAAAGGGGGGAAGGTTTTACCGGTGGTGTTTTTAAAAAAAAAAAATTTAATTTTTTTTAAAAACCCCAGGGGGCTCTGGGGCCAAGGGAAACCCAAGAAAAAAATTTACTTTTTAATGCATTGCCGTAGAAAAAGCAAGGGGGGGGAAACCCTTTTTTATGCCGGGGTCACAGGGGTAGAACTTTTTGGGCCCCTTGTAGGGAAAAATTTATTTTGTTCAATTTTTCCTGGGAGGCTGCCCCCCGGGGCCCCCTAGCCAATACTAACTGTTTGGTTCAGGGTAACCCCATTAAACTGGACCAAAATTTTTTTAAAAATTTTTTAAGATTTCCAAACGTTTCATAAAAAGGTGGTCTGTAATGCCTTAAGTAATTTTATTCGTGATAAATGTGGGATTGGCCTTCCTGCCCTCGGGGTTGCGTTAAGTTTGTTCAACATAAGGGGCACACGGGATGGCCAGTCAGATTGGGCCTGTGTTTTAACGCTGACGCCCCGTCTTGCAGGGGGTGAAGGTTCGACATCGATCGGGTGCGTTTTCCAATTTTCCCGGTGATTTCACCGGGGGTCCCCCTCTTCCCGTTTCGATTTTTTTCAGACCCGTCCCCCCCGACCCGGGGCTTTTCCCGAACTGCGTCTTTTCAGTCGAGACCTACCGCACCCGGTATTTTACGTCGCCCCGTGCCAAAGACTCCAACTCTCATCCAAAAATTTGGAGTTAATTGGAGTTTGGGGCCCCCTTTGCTGCTATAGCAACCTCCACACATCTGGGAAAGGCCCTTCTCTAATTTAGCATTGCATTCAGCCAGAATAACCTGGTGGTAGCCTGAGGGGCCATTGGCCGGACGGTTTAAGTAAGGGGGGGGTTGTTTAACTTTTGACCCCCAAAATTTTTCCCCCAAAATGACCTCGCTGTGAGCCCAGGCGCATTTTCATCTAAAAAAGGAAAGGACAGGAAAAATAAAAATTTTTATTCAGAGCTTTTCTTTTCCCAGCATTACCCCAGATTTTTTTCATCCGTTTTAAGAGCAGGGGTTTTTTTTTTTTTTTTTTCAGTTTTTTTTTTCTTCTTAGAATTCGAGCGGTGTTCTAGAAAATCCCGTCTTAGTCCCGAGGGGTTGTGACACCCCATTAAAAGTCATTACATTACTACAGGCATTTACAAACCCCCCCCCTACCAGACAAATTAGACAATTTCACTAGATTTTACATTGTACCCTTTTTACAGCTGGATAATCTCAAACATTTAGGTTTAAAACCTTTCTCAAGGTCAACGGGGTGTCCTACCCCAAATCGAACCTAGACCTTTCGGTTCAAACCCCGTTCCTAACTCCCGTTTTCATGCCCCCTTGTTTTAGTTAACAACATTTTAATCACATTTTCGTTTCTCACGCCTTTTAAGAAAAGAGGGGCTATGCGCAAACCCTTCATTGTACAGTCCCAAAAAAAGGGGACCAACCCGCCTTCATCCGGGTGCGCCTCGCGCTATAAGTTGAAAAAGTGAAGAAAAGGCATTTGAAAAAACAAACGAAAAAAGGGGACTCTGGGAGGGGCGGGTTTCACGCAAGACGTGTTCCCGCCCCAAAAGCGTGCGAGCGAACGCGCACACGACATTTTGCTTTCAGGGGTCCACACCCCTTCGATCGCAAAGCTTGCTCCTTTTTCCCCGCCTCTCCCCCCTTCTTTTTCTCTAAACCAAATCTTTGTGGGGTTCGATTTTTATAGGTGGGGGGGAATTCAGCCTTGCAAACACCCTCGGGGAGTGAGGGTGTGTGTTTGGGGGTGCGGTGCGTGTGTGTGTGGTTGGGGTGTTTTGCATTGTGGTGGAT
>NC_057933.1:78401974-78409606 GCF_018555375.3 Anguilla rostrata | reverse complement strand
TCACAAGGGGAGGCTCACGAAACAAACCCGGCCCTTTTTGCCATCCCAGACGGCGCTTTCGGGGATTCCCAGATGTAAAGCCGCGTTTCACGCAGGAATATACCCCGGAATAGGAACCCCTTTTGGGGAACTCGGGTTTCCACCGCAGGAACTAGGGTCTAAATTTAGTTCGGGGGTTTTTTTTTACCCCCCAAAAAAGTTCCTGCTCGGGGGTATATTTTCCGAAAGTACGGAACCTTTTGGGTGGAGCTTGCGCGCTGAACATTTTGATTGGTCGGGTACTCTAGCATTTGTGTTTATTTTTTTTTTCCCCCATTACCCCCTGTTTGAAAATATGCAGGGGGAAAACCAATTTTTTTCATAAAAACTTAAAAAAAATTGTATTTTTTTTCGGCGCAGTAGCCTATTTTTGGTTATGCCTCCAACTTTTGGAATTATAACTTTTCTTTCTGTTTTTTTCTTGCTTTGTATTTCGTTTTTTAAAATGCAAGCTTCGTGCGGGACAGCATTTTACTAGGCACCAAAACATTCAAAGGGTTAATAGGGTTTGGCTGAATATTTTCTTTTCCGGTTTTCTTTGTTAGCCCGTTGTTGACTCAAACGTTTGATCCCAGTTATGTGAGGTATGCGGTAGTTCTGCATAATTAACATTGGTGATACAGTACAAGCAAACTGGAAATCACCTTCCGCACTTTTTATCCGGGTAAAATAACAGGTTAATTCTAGTAATCTTCCCTTTAGCTTTTTCAGACTGCCGAATTTTACTGCCATTTTTCAATTCCACGAAAAGACCAGGAAGACTATGGACTCATTTATGGTGCATGGTTCGCATCTGAGGGCACACTTCGCTGCTCGGCTAGCAGTAACTTCGAAGGAAAGCAAACTGTGGCTGTACCACTACTAATTTACATTTTCACGCAAGTCCGAGTTTTCGTTCTATTCTTGTCATTTTGCGATTAGCCTATATGGAATTGACGACGAGAAAGTAATAAAACAGCAAATTGTTTACAACGTGTGCATGTTTTCTGCTGTTAATGAATGTGTTTGAGAGGATATATGAAAATCAATAAATACAAAAGTAACCATATATAGTCATTGTTGGTAACCCGTTGTATATAAGTGGAATAAACCCCTCCGGGCTGTCCCGGTTATTAGAAAATAATGTAGGCTACTTCGGTGGTAGTATGGGGTTACAGAAGAAATCATATGACAGATGGACCGACGACAACGTCAGTGAGCTAATTTGCCTAATCTTCGCAGTACTTTAGACCCCGGTGGAAACGCAGACAACCATTGGCTGAAGGAACCTTTTAGTTCCTGGTAAAGTAGTTCCTGGGACTGAATAATTTTGGTGGAAACGCGGCTTAACTCAACCCAGCTAACCAATGCATTCCGCCTATTCCCCACGGGTGAACTTTTTAAACGTGACCCATACCCGACAACACCCAACCCCCCCCACCCCCACCTCCCCCCACCACACCCATCCCACCACGCCCGTCCGCCCAAGCGCTCTGCTAATTACAACACCGGAACCACAGACTCTTTCTGGGAGGCTCTCTAAAAGCTTCTCTCTTTTATCTGCTGCAGCAGGCCCTGCGCAGGGTTCAGAGAGAAGCACAGATCGCATGCGTTGGGTTCGTTTCATCGCCTTCACGCGTCAGTGCGAAAGAAAACAAACTTTGTTTGAGTCAACAGTGACTCATCTCTTCAGGCTGCACCTCTCCCCACCCCTCCCTAGCCTATAGTTTAGCTCACTGTGCCTAGTGAGGATAATATGATTACGTTAGTGTATTTGGCAGTCTGATTAGGCAAATGTGATAGTGCTAGTTTGTACTTGGTAGGATTCTTGTTCGCTGAACAGCTTACTCTACAGGGTTGGAGTCCTGATCGATGTGGTCACTCCTGGCACTACGATCCTTACTACACTCTAGTGTTTCTTTTGCACCTCTACATCGTGAACCAATGCACTTGTTGTACGTCGCTCTGGATAAGAGCGTCTGCTAAATGCCTGCAATGTAATGTAATGTAATGTGTAACTTCTTCCCATTTGGTCGAGTTGCTGCAGCGTTGCTCAAGCCAGTTTTGCTAACTGACCAGCTAGATTGAGCTTGAGCGACCGTTGGCCGTTATCTCAGCATGTGATAGGTTTGAACAATTAAGATCCTTCACGTGCCTTAACTTCATCCGAACACGCATTCCCACACTCGCACTCTGTGACTTCCCACACTCACAGTCTGTAGCTGCTTCACGTTGTTAGAGACAAATGGCTGCAAATAGAGTTCAGTCACTGTTTGCTAAGGATGTACAGTAGCCACAGATCAAAGGGGTGCCAAGTGGCATTTACCATTTGGGCGTCCCCCGCGTCAGTCTGTCTGTTGCAATGTGTATTCCTCCCTGGGAACGTTCATGCCAGGCAATAACCACAACCTCTCAACAGTATAGTTAAACCCTCGCTTGTGGCTGCCTCGTTGAGATTCGCACGGAACGCTTGTCGAGGCACCGTGGCGAATCTCCCTGTGCGCATCGAAGTAAAAAAATCTCTCTCTCTCTCTCTCTCTCTCTCTCTCTCTCTCTCTCTCTCTCTCTCCTCTCTCTCTCTCTCTCTCTCTCTCTCTCTCTCTCTCTCTCTCTCTCTCTCTCTCTCTCTCTCTCTCTCTCTCTCTCTCTCTCTCTCTCTCTGTATTCTAATCTCTCTCTCTCTCTGTATTCTAGGAGATGACATGGAGTCCCTGCTGTTTCACTTCTTGGATGACTGGTTGTTCAAATTCAGCGCGGATCTTTTCTTCGTTCCTAGGGTACGGGCCGCCGGGCCGCCACATACACCCCCTTCGCACGCATGTGCTGTGAAAGCGGAATTTTCAAAGTTTTATTCGTGGCACCCCCGGGACTGGGGCCCTGTTTCCTCCCTACAGACTTCACATTAAGTGTTGTGGTTTTGACTAAAATGCAGGGTAGGATGGAAAATTACCCTGTAATTAGCAGAGCCAAAATACGAAGTGCAACCAAGTGCGCTGTTGTTATCCAGTCAGGACTTTAACCTTGAGTGAACCCAGATGGGTAAGGAACTGGGCTTGTAACCGAAAGGTCGCAGGTTCGATTCCCGGGTAAGGACACTGCCGTTGTACCCTTGAGCCAAGGTACTTAACCTGCATTGCTTCGGGATAACTGGAGATCACCCTTTATCAACCTCAACACTTAAAATTATTTAGAGGGAATTACATTACAGGCATTTAGCAGACGCTCTTATCCAGGGCGACTTACACAACTTTTACATAGCATTTAACATTGTATCCATTTATACAGCTGGATATATATACTGAAGCAATGCAGGTTAAGTACCTTGCTCAAGGGTACAATGGCAGTGTCCTAACCAGGAATCGAACCTGCGACCTTTCGGTTACAAGCCCAGTTCCTTACCCACTGTGCTACACTGCTGCCCATCGGCACTTGACCCTCGGCACTTATAAATTCAAATGTCTCTGTTTGGCTTCGTTGGTGGATCATTCCATCAGCATGAGAGAGGAAACACAAACACAGGTATACAAAAATATAAGCTTTAATGACAAATAATTGTTATTGGAAGTTAAGCAGTTTGGTTGTAATTTTGGATAGGATACTGGCACAGTGTAGCACAATACAATTCCGTACATACAATGTAGAATGTAGTGACTAGTCAGACGTTACAGTATCAGTATTATGATTCATAAGTGAAACGCTCTCTCAACAAGGTTGCTGCACCAGTACACAGAAACTCACTATGAACTAATACCATTTTACGCACGCGGCCTATGATTAGTGTGAGACAGTCAACAATCAGTCACACTCGACTCATAGCGCAAAGTTCTTTAGCCGTACAGTTGGGTTAACAGTGAATGAACATTTGTCACTATGCCTCCACTACATGCAAGGAGGTTCATAATCCCCAGAAGTGTCTATAGCTATAGCTTTTGATCTTAGCATTATGAGTATCTGGCATGAGGGGTCTGGCGATCCTGAAGGGAAGTGGAAGATAGTGTTGGGATGTTGAAAGTAGCAGACACAGGCTTGTTTTTCGGAGCTTATGCGGAAATAAAGCATTTGGGCCCTCAGAGAGAGGACTGCAGAGAAACAATCTATATTTTGTGAGGGGGAGCAGCGTTGGCTGCAGGCGGACAGATGGCTTCCGTTACATTACATCACAGGCATTTAGCAGACGCCCTTATCCAGAGCGACTTGCACAACTTTTACACTGTATCCATTTATACAGCTGGATATGTACTGAAGCAATTCGGGTTAAGTACCTTGCTCAAGGGGTACAACGGCAGTGTCTTACCCAGGAATCGACCCTGCGACCTTTCGGTTGCAAGCCCAGTTCCTTACCCACTGTGCTACACTGCCGCCCCCCCCCCCCCCCCCCCGATGGGGGAGTTTATTAAGTGCACAGACCACAATGCTGTCACTGTCGTCGTTGCGGTGGCGCTGCTGATGACCTAATATAGAGGGGAGGGGAGCGGGGGGGCGGGGGGGCGGGACGCTGTCTCCAGGCTGTCACAACTGGACCGCCGTTGGCAGTTTGAAAAGAGCTGGGTAATCTGTCCGGTGGTGTTCGAGCGGTTTAAACGCGTGACGCGTACCCGTCTCAGTCAGGAAGAGGGGTGGAGATGTGGCTTTGACCGGCTTACGGTAGGTTTTTAAAAAAATAATAATTTTTTTTAAAAAACCTGCTTCACGGGTGGCGTCTGGGCGCCAAGGGAAACCCAATGAAACATTTCACTTTTCGGGATGATGTCACTCTGCTCAGTGTCATGTCCACATTGTGTCAAATGCAGGGAGGGGGGGCGGTTACTCTGTGGTTATTCGCATCGAGTGTGTCAGGGCAGCGCGGTCGAGACCTCGTTTTACTTTCAGTGAGTCACACGTGTGAGTCAGTGGCGTGATTCACTTTTACCGATTCAACACGATTATTCCAAACCACACAGCGTCCCGAAGGCCGCCCCGAGAGGCACCACGGTCATGCCAAATACTCACATCTGTTGTGGGTTAGCGAGGAATCCCACAGCGGCCTCAGTGTATTTTAACCTGGGAATCTGCCTCTGCCGCCAAGAACGTTCTGTGTGTATTTAAATACTGTGAGTGAAGACTTTCCAACGATTTTCATTAGCATTTTGAGGATTTAGCCGATGCCCTTATCCTGAGCAACTTGCACGGGTAACATTTTTACTTGCTAGTCCCTTACGGAGCTGGATGTTTGTCCTGACGAAATTCAGGGATTGGTAGCTTTGCTCAAGGGTACAATGGCAGTGCCCCAGCTGGGAATCGAACTGGCAACCTTTGAATTACAAGCCCAGTCCTCTGGCCGTTATATGACTGTCACGTGGAACTGAGGTGGTCCAAATGCAGAGATGCAGGTAGCAGGGAGAACGGTGAAACGATGATGTAATTAGCAAAATTAACTTGGGAAAACCCCCAGTAGGCATGCACTAGGCAGGAGACTTCAAGACAGAACAACTGAACTTTGAACAATGGCAGCTTAAATGCGCTGAGAAACAAGACACAGGTGGAAACAATGATTACTGGCAGTGTAGCACAGTGGGTAAGGAACTGGGCTTGTAACCGAAAGGTCATAGGTTCAATTCCTGGGTAGGACACTGCCGTTGTACCCTTGAGCCAAGGTACTTAACCTGAATTGCTTCAGTATATATATCCAGCTGTATAAATGGACACAATGTAAAAAAAAAAAAATGCTAAGTAGTTGTCGCTAAGACGCTCTCGATAAGGTGGTCTGCTAAATGCCTGTAATGTAATATATTCTGTGATGAGTGTGGGATTGGCACTTCCTTGCCCTCGGGTGTTGTCGTTAATGTGTTGTTCAGACATAAGGGCTGATCACGGCACTGGCCAGTCAGATTTGGGCCTGTCGTTTTAACGCTGACGCCTCTGTGCTTGCAGGAGGTGAAGGTTCTGCACATCGATCGGATGCGTTTCCAAATTCGTTCCATCGGGTGAGTTTCACCGAGCGTCCCGCCTCTTCCCGTTTCTGATTTTTTCATCACGACCTCGTCCGCCCCGACCCAGGTGCTTCCTGAACTGCGTCTCGTTTCAGTCGAGTACCGTACCGCACCCGGTATTATACGTACGCCACGTGGCCAAAAGACGTCCAACATCTCATCCAAAATTGTGGACGTTAATATGGAGTTTGGTCCACCTTTTGCTGCTATAGCAACCTCCACACATCTGGGAAGGCTTCATACTAGACGTTAGAACATTGCATTCAGCCAGAATAACACTGGTGAGATCAGGCACTGAGTGGGCCATTAGGCCTGGCACGCAGCTTTCCAATTGATTCCAGAGGTGCCGGATGGGGGTGAAGTAAGGGCTTTGTGCAAGCCAGTCAAGTTCTTCCACACAGATATCTACAAAACGATTTCAATATGGACCTCGCTGTGAGCCCAGGCGCATTGTCATGCTGAAACAGGAAAGGACAGGAAAAATAAAAAGTTTTTATTCAGAGCGTTTTCTTTTCCCAGCATTCACCCACAGAATTCTTTTTCATCCGTTTGAAGAGCATCCGTTTGAGGTTTTTTTTTTTTTTTGCAGTTTTTTTTTCTTCTTCAGAATTCTAAGCGAGTGTTCTAGAACTCCACTGCTCTTAGTCACCAGTAGTGATTGTGACATCACCATTAGAATGTTACATTACATTACATTACATTACAGGCATTTAGCAGACGCTCTTATCCAGAGCAACTTAGACAACTTTCACATAGCATTTTACATTGTATCCATTTATACAGCTGGATATATACTCAAGCGATTTAGGTTAAGTACCTTGCTCAAGGGTACAACGGCAGTGTCCTACCCAGGAATCGAACCTATGACCTTTCGGTTGCAAGCCCAGTTCCTAACTCACTGTGTTACATTGCCGCCCTGTGTTCAGTTAACAACATTCTAATCACATATTTCGTATTCTCACGCCTTTGAAGAATAAGAGGTGCTATGCGCAAGGCTCCTTCATTGTACAGTCCCAACAAAAGGGGACCAAACCCGGCCCTTCAGTCACGAGGTAGCGCCTCGCGCTATAAGTTGAAACAGTGAAGAAAAGCGCATTTGAACAAAACAAGCGAACAAAGGGCACGTCTGCAGGTTCAGGTTACACGCACACGACGTGTTCCCGCACAACATGCGTGCATGAGCGAACGCGCACAGTGACATAGAGCAAACACAAGCAAACCTTTGCTTTCAGGAGTCCACACCCCTTCGATCGCAAAGCGTTTGCTCCTTTTGCTCCTGTCTGCCTCTCCTCTCCCTCTCTTTCTCTCTCTAACCAAGTCTTTGTGGGATTCGATTTTTATAGGTGGGGAGAGGAATTCAGCCTTGCTAAACACCCTCAGGTGAGTGAGTGTGTGTGTGTGTGCGTGTGCGTGTGTGTGTGTGTGTGTTTGTGCACGTGTGTGGATGGGAGCCTCCAAAGTATTTTCCAGCGGGGGAGGAGAGGGAGGGAGGGAGTAGGGGAGAGGGAGGGGAGGGGAGGGAGTAGGGGAGGGGTGGCGGGGGAGAGGGAGGGAGGGAGTAGGGAGGGGTGGGGGGGAGAGAGAGGGGAGGGAGTGGGTAGAGGGAGGGGAGGGGTAGGGGGGGTGGGGGAGAGAGGGGAGGGAG
>NC_057933.1:78369088-78401874 GCF_018555375.3 Anguilla rostrata | reverse complement strand
CAACGCAGTGTCTTACCCAGGAATCGACCCTGCGACCTTTCGGTTGCAAGCCCAGTTCCTTACCCACTGTGCTACACTGCCGCCCCCCCCCCCCCCCCCGATGGGGGAGTTTATGAGTTTATTAAGTGCACGGACCACAATGCTGTCACTGTCGTCGTTGAGGTGGCGCTGCTGATGAACTAATATAGAGGGGAGGGGAGCGGAAGGGCGGGGGGGCGGGACGCTGTCTCCAGGCTGTCACAACTGGACCGCCGTTGGCAGTTTGAAATGAGCTAAGTAATCTGTCCGGTGGTGTTCGAGCGGTTTAAACGCGTGACGCGTACCCGTCTCAGTCAGGAAGAGGGGTGGAGATGTGGCTTTGACCGGCTTACGGTAGGTTTTAAAAAAAATAATAATTTTTTTTAAAAAACCTGCTTCACGGGTGGCGTCTGGGCGCCAAGGGAAACCCAATGAAACATTTCACTTTTCGGGATGATGTCACTCTGCTCAGTGTCATGCAATAAATGCAGGGAGGGGGGCGGTTACTCTGTGGTTATTCGCATCGAGTGTGTCAGGGCAGCGCGGTCGAGACCTCGTTTTACTTTCAGTGAGTCACACGTGTGAGTCAGTGGCATGATTCACTTTTACCGATTCAACACGATTATTCCAAATCACACAGCGTACCGAAGGCTGCCCCGAGAGGCACCACGGTCATGCCAAATACTCACATCTGTTGTGGGTTAGCGAGGAATCCCACAGCGGCCTCAGTGTATTTTAGCCTGGGAATCTGCCTCTGCCACCAAGAACGTTCTGTGTTTATTTAAATACTGTGAGTGAAGACTTTCCAACGATTTTCATTAGCATTTTGGTGGTCTGCTAAATGCCTGTAATGTAATGTAATGTATTCTGTGATAAGTGTGGGATTGGCACTTCACTGCCCTCGGGTGTTGTCGTTAATGTGTTGTTCAGACATAAGGGCTGATCACGGCACTGGCCAGTCAGATTTGGGCCTGTCGTTTTAACGCTGACGCCTCTGTGCTTGCAGGAGGTGAAGGTTCTGCACATCGATCGGATGCGTTTCCAAATTCGTTCCATCGGGTGAGTTTCACCGAGCGTCCCGCCTCTTCCCGTTTCTGATTTTTTCGTCACGACCTCGTCCGCCCCGACCCAGGTGCTTCCTGAACTGCGTCTCGTTTCAGTCGAGTACCGTACCGCACCCGGTATTATACGTACGCCACGTGGCCAAAAGACGTCCAACATCTCATCCAAAATTGTGGATGTTAATATGGAGTTTGGTCCACCCTTTGCTGCTATAGCAACCTCCACACATCTGGGAAGGCTTCATACTAGATGTTAGAGCATTGCATTCAGCCAGAATAACACTGGTGAGGTCAGGCACTGAGTGGGCCATTAGGCCTGGCACGCAGCTTTCCAATTGATGCCGGATGGGGGTGAAGTAAGGGCTTTGTGCAGGCCAGTCAAGTTCTTCCACACAGATATCGACAAAACGATTTCAATATGGACCTCGCTGTGAGCCCAGGCGCATTGTCATGCTGAAACAGGAAAGGACAGGAAAAATAAAAAGTTTTTATTCAGAGCGTTTTCTTTTCCCAGCATTCACCCACAGAATTATTTTTCATCCGTTTGAAGAGCAGAGGTTTTTTTTTTTTTTGCAGTTTTTTTTTCTTCTTCAGAATTCTAAGCGAGTGTTCTAGAACTCCACTGATCTTAGTCACCAGTAGTGATTGTGACATCACCATTAGAATGTTACATTACATTACATTACAGGCATTTAGCAGACGCTCTTATCCAGAGCAACTTAGACAACTTTCACATAGCATTTTACATTGTATCCATTTATACAGCTGGATATATACTCAAGCGATTTAGGTTAAGTACCTTGCTCAAGGGTACAACGGCAGTGTCCTACCCAGGAATCGAACCTATGACCTTTCGGTTACAAGCCCAGTTCCTAACTCACAGTGTTACACTGCCGCCCTATGTTCAGTTAACAACATTCTAATCACATATTTCGTATTCTCACGCCTTTGAAGAATAAGAGGTGCTATGCGCAAGGCTCCTTCATTGTACAGTCCCAACAAAAGGGGACCAAACCCGGCCCTTCAGTCACGAGGTAGCGCCTCGCGCTATAAGTTGAAACAGTGAAGAAAAGCGCATTTGAACAAAACAAGCGAACAAAGGGCACGTCTGCAGGTTCAGGTTACACGCACACGACGTGTTCCCGCACAAAATGCGTGCATGAGCGAACGCGCACAGCGACATTTTGCTTTCAGGAGTCCACACCCCTTCGATCGCAAAGCGTTTGCTCCTTTTGCTCCTGTCTGCCTCTCCTCTCCCTCTCTTTCTCTCTCAAACCAAGTCTTTGTGGGATTCGATTTTTATAGGTGGGGAGAGGAATTCAGCCTTGCTAAACACCCTCAGGTGAGTGAGTGAGTGTGTGTGCGTGTGTGCGAGTGCGTGTGTGTGTGTGTGTGTGTGTGTTTGTGCACGTGTGTGGATGGGAGCCTCCAAAGTATTTTCCAGCGGGGGAGGAGAGGGAGGGGAGGGAGTAGGGAGAGGGAGGGGAGGGGAGGGAGTAGGGGAGGGGTGGGGGGGGGGGAGAGAGGGGAGGGAGTAGGGGAGGGGTGGCGGGGGGGAGAGGGAGGGGAGGGAGTAGGGGAGGGGGTGGGGGGGGAGAGAGGGGAGGGAGTAGAAGAGGGGGTGGGGGGGGGGTAAAGAATAATGAATGATCTGTTCTCATTGACTGGCATCGTACTGGTTTGTTTAAAGAGTAACTAGGGAAACACCCTAGTGTTTAGGGTTGTTTAGGGTGAGTGAGTGTACGTGTGTGCGTATTTGCGTTTGTGTGTGGATGGGAGCCTCCAAAGTATTTCCCAATTTCCCAGTGGGGAGGAAGGGGGGGTTGTTTAAAGAGTAAGCAAGGTAAACACCAATATGCCTGGGCCTGCTGTTATTTGGCTGTATCTCCGGAGCTCTTCATGTGCGTGCTCATTACAAACACAGGTGTTAGAGGCTGAAAATTGGCATACATCCTTGATTTTATGATGGAAAAATCAGGGGGAAGATCACATCCCTGATTTTACATTACATTACTGCCATTTGGCAGACGCTCTTATCCAGAGTGACTCACAATGGGAAGTTGAGCGCATGAATTTGGGGGGGGGGGGGGGGTTAAGAGCAACGGTGACCCTAGGGGTGAGAGGTAAATATTTGGAAACCACACAAACCTGAAAAAAACTTGGGCTAGCTGTAAACGAGCTGTAAACAGTTACAGCTGTTGGGGAATTACACAGTAGTAAAAAAACATAATGAGCACAACGTGGCAAGAATAAGACCTCCGTGGAGAGAGTATCAATGAACAGCGCAACAACATTACGTTACATTAGCGACATAGCTCAGGAGGTAAGACCGATTGTCTGGCAGTCGGAGGGTTGCCGGTTCAAACCCCGCCCTGGGCATGTCGAAGTGTCCTTGAGCAAGACACCTAACCCCTAACCCCTAACTGCTCTGGCGAATGAGAGGCATCAATTGTAAAGCGCTTTGGATAAAAGCGCTATATAAATGCAGTCCATTTATACCATTTACATTACAGGCATTTAGCAGACACTCTTATCCAGGGCGACTTACACAACTTTTACAACAGGTGAATGGAAGTGCAGTCAGTGGTGATTAGTCATGGCCGTGGTAGAGCAACTGTTTACTGAAGTGCTGGAGCGGCGGGTGGAGGTGTGATTTGAAGACGTGGGTCTGTGGTGGATGCGGGGAAGTGTTTGTCCTCTTGGAGATCTGGAGATGACGATGCCACTCTCTTGGCAGGGGACGGAGGTCAAGGCCATCACATACTCAGCCATGCAGGTCCACGACAAGCAGATGCCGGAGATCTTCGTCATCATCGACATATGATGGCCAGCCGGCGGCTCCGGTCATGTGACCTCACCGGGGGGGGGGGGGGGGTTCGGGTCACGGTGCCGTGACTTCACCAAACGGGCACGGGGTCAGGAATGTACAGCGCGAAATTGTGGTTTGAGGTTACATTTTTCTTTTGATGACTGGGTGGTGACAAACTGACCGAAATGCCAGCAGTGTTAAACGCACAGCTTAGTAGCGCTGCAGTCACACAAAGATGTGACTTGTTAACAAATAATTTATCTATGAGATATAGGCAGAAGGAATGAAGGTATTCCAGACGTGCGGTCTTTGGAAGAATGTGTCTGATTGTGTTCTGTGGACCCCCCCCCCCCACTCCTGCCTCCCCCCCGCCACTCTCGCTGCCTGCTTCATGAGTAATGTAATGTAATGAGTCCTCTAGTGGTCACAGCTCTGTTCAAAAATGTAATTAGGATGATATTGCGGCTTGGCCACTTGCATGCAGGGATTTTCTTTTCTTTTTTTTTGTTTCTGGGAAACCATGCACTTGTCATACATCCACCTGTTGTGTTCCGTTATTCGTGAGAATTGTCGGTGCTCTGCAGTACCGGGGTTCCAAAGCTTGGCCTGTGGACGAAGCCCCTGGGAGGTCTTTAGCACGATCGACAAAAAAACACGCTCGTATGGGCGTACTTCACCATTTTAATCACGCATTTGCAAACTGACAGCCGTCATTCCGTTGTAATATACCCGCATGTTTTGTACTGAACACCACGCCATGCAGGCTGTGGACATTCTGCCTCTCCTGGTCGGCGTGCGCAGTACACCCAGTCCACTGCTTTCAGTAGTGATTGTGACATCAGCATTAGAATGTTCGGTCGGGAACATTCTGACCACACAGTTGTGATCTCGCACCTTAAAAGCGTTAATTGCACGGATACTGATGCCACAGCTACTGCACTGCAGCCCTGTGGGTTGATGTTGACTAATGCTGTCAGACATTAACCATTTTAACGAGGTATGATAGGTTTTTTTTTGTTGGGGGGGTGGGGTATTCATAAGATTGTATATATGCAACATACACAAGATTGTTTTGTATCTTTCTCTTAGGACAATGCTACAATGGGAAAATTATTTATATTCAGTGAGTGTGGGGGAAATTAAGAAATTAAAGAAAAAGTGTTTTCCAGTTTGTTTTCCTTCTTTTGAGTGACACTGAAGCAGTGAATTCTGAAAACCGTTTCTTATCAAAGAAAGAAATGCAAATACTTTAACGGCTTCCTAACACTTTAACAGAAGTATTATTTATTTTCCCATGGGTGTGTTGTTTTATTTATTTTACTTGCTGTTCCAAACGCATTTGCAGTCATTGTGTTGGCCATTACATTACATTCCAGGCATTTGGCAGACGCTCTTATCCAGAGCGACGTACAACCAAGTAGATCTATGTACGCTTGTAAAGAGTTTTGTGCTCTAGTAAACAATTTAATCATAAACACATTGGTCAACACAAACACAAAAGTCCACGGGGGCCTAATGCAGATTTAATATTTATCTCATGGGTAGAGGACATGGTATTAATCTCCAAAAATGAATAAAATGCCTTTTGACCATTATAAAGCATATAAATGAGCCCCTTATGAAGATTTAAGATGAAACATTGCTACCAGATTAAAAAATAATGCAAAAATGTTGTCACACAAAACGGTACAGTGCCTAAATGTGTAATAATTAACTCTTGTATGTAATTCTATACTCTGTACTCTCATATGTTTTCTTGTATGGGGATGGGACGATATGAAAACAATTTAACTGTCCACCACGTTTTGGCAATGTTCCAACTCTCATGTCATAACTGTTGCTTGCTTCACAAAAACTATTACACTACTAACGCTTACATTATAGTGTGAAATATCCACATTATATAATACTACTAACCTATTTAAAGACACTCAATTTAAAAAATAACGTATATAACCTAAATATTTTCAGCAGTAATTCTTACATAGCAATGATGAAAAATCTATGTTCAGTAGATGGAGACAGAGACAGTAAAGCAATGATACTGTTCTATTCGCTTCTGTTTTGCTCCAGAAAACAATGTCAGCTAGGTCTATAAGCAAACATAGCTTAGCTATGCCCAGAAGTCCTCAATAATAATAATAATATTTTCCAAGAAATTACGAAAAATCGTTGAGCACGTTTTGTTAGGTGCAACGTCTTTTACTGCTACCACAGAGGGAAAGTGTAAAAAACAATTTGGTTACGCAGACCTAAAAAACGCTATTCCAAAAGCAAAATTAGACATGTTATACATCGCTAGAAAGCTTATACTCTCACCTACTGAATAAATTCATTGTCAATCAAGCCAGACTGTGCTAAAAAGGGCGACAACGCCGTAAACAACAGGTGTTGTATTACGCACAGCTATTTTGGAAGGTACCCAGGCATCACAAATGCAAAAAAAAGTGTAAAAATATTTTCGGTTCATTATGAAACTGTGGCGGGGCAAATTAGACCATGGTGGGCCACCACAGTCTAGGTAATTAATGGGAAACACTTTAGTCAATATCCAGGTGCCACAAAGTGGGATTACTGGCTACTGTTTGTTACCTGGGTAACTGCACTGAGTAGAACCCTGGAACAGCTTTTATTTGTTTTATTTTTTAACCTTCAGTCCACGTTCCAGATTTGGGAGGGTCTCTGGGTGTGACCCAGTGCTGTTATCCACCTATCTCAGTAATCCTGTTTCGCAATACAGGCCCCGGCTGTAGGAATGGATTGTATGTAAGGAATGTAATCTGCTCTGGATAAGAGCATCTGCTAATTGCGGGAGCTGCTGTTTGGAACCATCCAAATAAATATGCCCAAGGTTCCCCCAGCTCTGCTATCAACAAAAGATAAGGGCTCGATTCTCCGCTGAGCGCTCTCCTTCACATAGACCACGTTCCTGTCGTATCCAGAAAGGGCTGGTGCATCTGCAAGCCTTTGTTTCAACCGAGCAGGTGCACACCTGATTCCACTAATCGACTACAACAGTCTTTGCCGAGCGTGCACCTTCGATTGGTAGAATCAGGTGCAGTTACGGCTTGGCTGGAACAAAAGCCTGCACCAACACCGAACCTTTCTGGATAAGACTGAGGTCTCCTGCTTATTAGAACGTTATTGTACGTTCCAAGGTAATGGTTTGAGAAATTTGATCCTTAAAGAGAAAAAAAACAACATAGTTTTTTATTTTTTTTTATTTTCACATACATCCACTGTACCTTTATTTCGGAGTGTACAAAATAAATGTTCCTTTTTAAACAAGTTTTGATGTTATATGACTATACTTTCTCAAATAAATTGCTTATTTTACTTCTAAAAAAATGAGGTCTGTAGACTATAAATATCAGAAAGAAGTGTAAAACTTGTGACGACTGGAAATGAAGCTGGTTAAAAGGTGTAACGCAACATTATGTGAAAATATATGCTTTATTATTGCTTTATAAATAGTTAAAACGGACTGCCCGATTTAGGAGCAGAACAAAAAGAACAGAAACGGCACAAAACACAACCCAAGGATTAATTTACTTCAGTCTTACTTGTGTAGCATTTTTTTTTTTGGAGAAATGCAAATGGAAAGTCTAATGTTCCAGGGAAGTGTCTTCAAGGATTCCCTAGAACAATAGCAACGCTTCTGTCAGTTTTTCCAACTGCTGTCAGTCATGACGAAAGAGAGGCTGGACCACAGAGGTGGGGGAGACCAGACGACTCTCGAAGCACTCTCGAGGGTTGGGGCAAGAGCCCCGCCGGCAGCATGGGGAAGAGGGTAGAAACGGCAATTAGTATAGCAGACAGTGGGTAAAGTGGCAGTAGTATGTATTGGGGGGACCCCGCCAGGAGTAGTATATGGCTGCATAGCTACTAGGACAGGGATGGAGAGCCCATGCAGTCATGAGGGGTAGACAACCATACCCGCCTATCAAGAGCCAGCCCATGTAAAGTCGGGTCACAGCTGATTGACAAGTGACAGCAAGGAAAGGATTGCCACCTACAAAGCTCTATGACTACAGGCTTCTCGCACCCTGTCTCCAGACTACAACTGATTATAAGCCTGAGCATAAAGGTGCGTTTTTAATCTAGATTTAAATATTGAGACTGAGTCTGACTCCTTTATAAATTTTAAAAGCTGGTTCCACAGTAGTGGGGCCCTGTAGGAGAAAGCCCTACCACCTTTTAGGTTTTTGGAAATACTTGGGACTACCAAGTAGCCTGCATCATGGGATCGAAGTGACCTTGTGGGCTTATAAGGTAGGAGCAGGTGAGATATGTACACAGGTGCACGTCCATGCAGGGCTTTAAAAGTCAGGAGCATGCTTAATGGGTAGCCAGTGAAGCAACGCTAGTACTGGTGTAATGTGCTCATACTTCTTAGTTCTGCTCAAGATACGAGCAGCTGCATTCTGCACAAGCTGGAGACTCTTTAACGAGTTATTAGGGCAGCCAGAAAGCAGGGCGTTACAGTAATCTAACCTAGACGTAACAAATGCATGGATAAATTTTCAGCATCCCCAACTGACAGGAAATGTCTAATTTTAGCTATGTTGCGTAGTTGAAAGAAGGCAATTCTGGATATGTTTTTCATATGGGTGTCAAAAGATGGATCAGGATCAATGGTGACACCAAGGTCTTTAACGACCATATTAGGTTCAGCCAAACCACCATCACAGTTTAAAGTGAGAGTAGACAATTTCTCCCTTAATACTGTGGGACCTAAAACCAACATTTCAGTCTTATCTGAATTTAGGAGCAGAAAATTTGAAAGCATCCAAACCTTGATATCTACAATACAGGCCTCTAACCGTGAAAGTGGCAGTGCTTCGTCAAGTTTCATTGAAATATAAATCTGAGTATCGTTCGCATAACAGTGGAACTGCCATGCCATGTGCCCGGATAATATTGCCAAGAGGTAGCATATATAGCAAGAAGAGTACTGGTCCTAGTACTGATCCTTGTGGAATACCGTATTTCATTATTGAGGAGCTGGACTCTCCTTTTAATTTGACAAACTGCTTCCTGTCACATAGGTATGATCCAACCATGCGAGTGCCTGTCCAACACAGGCCTGGAGTCCAGTAGAATTCCATGATCAATTGTGTCAAAAGCTGCACTCAGGTCAAGGAGTACAAGAACCAACACAGAGTTACGTACGGCTGACAGTAGTGTATCATTTGTAACCTTGATAAGTGCGGTTTCTGTGCTGTGGTGGGGTCTAAACCCTGATTGGAATACTTCAAGGATACTGTTAGAGCTGAGGTATGCACTTAGTTGCTTAGCAACAGTTTTCTCCAATAATTTTGATGGAAATGGAAGGTTTGAAATAGGTCTATAATGTTCCAGTTTATCAGGTTCTAGGTTTAGTTTCTTCAATAATGGCTTAACTGCCACTTTTAGTGACTCAGGTACGTATCCTGTGACTAGGGATGTGCTAATGATTTTTAGTATATGCTGGCCTAGTACTGGAAATAGTTCTTTAATCCAATTTGAAGGAATAGGATCGAGTAGACAGGTCGTCGGTTTTGAAGACATAACCGATTCCGATAACTCGACCATGCTAATGGGCGTAAAACAGTTTAGTACCGCTGTCTGTAAATCTTCCTGTTTTAACCAGGTGCGGGGCTGATTATTAACATGAACAGAAATAGTGCATGATGGAGACAGTTTGGAAATCTGGTCTCTAATAGCCTCAATTTTCTGATCGAAAAAGTTCAGGAAGTCAATGCTGCTAAGATTGGAGGGATAAGCTGAAAACTCTGATGATTGTTTTTTAGTTAATTTATCCACAGTACTAAATAGAAATTTGGGGTTATGTCTGTTTTGTTGAATTAGTTTTGGTCTAGATCTAGCAGAAGCAAGAGCTTGCTTATACTGAAGAAAGCTGTTTTTCCATGCAAGATTAAATACTTCTAGCTTTGTTGACCGCCATTTTCGCTCTAATTTTCTAGTAGACTGCTTCAGGGCCCGGGTGGTATCGTTGTACCATGGAGTGCAGTTTTTCCGACTAGGGTTTCTTCTTTTAAGGGGGGCAACAGCATCAAGAGTGTTCCTGAGGGTAAGGGTTAGCTGGTTAGTCAATTGGTCCAGTGCAACTTCATCAGCATTTTCATCAGCCTTTTCTTCTGTGGAGAGGAATGACCCCAGAAGCATAATTATATACTTTGGAATAACCCCAGAATTTACTGATCGGCTGTAGTAATGTCTAGGCTCTGATACAGGTGGATTGGATGCCTTAATATTAAACATAATGAGGAAATGATCTGATAGTATAGGGTTATGAGGTGCGACGGTAAGATTTACCACACTAATACCATGGTACTAATACCATTAGCTAAGGTATGGCCACGGTAGTGAGTAGGGCTCACAAACATTCTGTACAAAACCAATGGAATCAATAATAGAGGCAAAAGCTGTTCCTAGGGGGTCACCGTTTTTATCCACGTTGCCTTCCGATCCTCTTGCGTTGGACGCACAGGATGGCCGCCAGTACCAGACACAGCAGGCAGAGAACACAAATGACCGGGATGGTCACTCTGGTCCCATTTACAGGGTCACAGGGAGCTGAAACACACACACCAAGGCAGCTCAACTGTAACAAGACGAGGCCGTTCAAATGTAACTGACACACATACCAAGGCCGTTCAAATGTAACTGACACACATACCAAGGCCGTTCAAATGTAACTGACACACATACCAAGGCTGTTCAAATTGAACTGAAACACATACCAAGGCCGTTCAAATGTAACTGACACATGTACCAAGGCCGTTCAAATTGAACTGGAAACACGCCATTGTTCTCACTCTCTCTGCTCAACGGCCATTCTCATTAAACAAAATAATGAACCAAAACACCTAACCCAGCTGTATTTCTGTGCTGATATGGCACAGATAGAAGCTTTCCCAAGGTATTCTGTGTTCAAAATTCAAGGATGCTGTCGCCAGTTTTCAAGAAGCTTGTGAGTAATGGAGTGATCTCAAAACAGTCATTAGATAGCGAAGGGGAACAAACATGTTTTTGCGTGGGGAACTAGTAATTTAAAACTTCCTGGATTCTTGTTGTTTGGAGCAGGAACAGCAATAAAAACGGGCCTGTTCTTTTGTGGAAAACTGCAGGTAGAAGCATCAGAAAAGACTCGGACAAACACAGCCTTAATCTCTTTACCTTCTGCAGGGCAGCAAATACGATTGCACTTCAGGCTGGAAAATAACCCGTTAAACCAGTAAAATTACAGAGTTGTCTTAGAATCTTTATCGCAACAGAAACGGACACTGTAACGAAACGCTAAGTACATCACAATGGATATAACAGCTGTTTTAGAATGTCACTGCGTTACCCAGGACCATTTTTGCAGCCCGGATAAAAATTGGCGTGACACAGCCACAATGGCTAAAATAAAACAGTTATTATTTTTTCCTCCAGAGGGGCGGCTCAGACAAAGAGGGCAAATGGGCTGTTGCTCGGGCAGCCTCAGCCCGGCTTTGTGCACATCCTTGATACACACCCATTTCCTAACCGCTGACAAAGAGCACTTTTATCTCTGCCGTTGTCACACCCAGGAGATATCTCAAGTGATCCGCGCTCAAAAACGCACACAGTTGCTATTGTAACCTGCTGGACTTGTCAAGCAAGTCGCCCGGTGGAAAGAAAAAAAAAAAACCCATCTGCTCTGCAATCCGAGACTCCTGAGATCTTCACGCATGAACTGGATACCCGGCTCATCTTCAGTTTGTGTTTGGACTTCAATTTTCATTAAAACATCAAAGGTGACACATCAAAAGTTAAACGGGTCAAATCGACCTGTCCGGACCATTACTGTACGTTAAATTTAGCGCTTGCTCTCTATCCAGAGCAAAATTCATTTTATAAAGGATAAACAGTGAAGTGGAGACAAAGTTTTCACAGCCTAACCAAAAAAAAAAAAAAAAAAAAAATCATTTGCCTCCCAATTCGGGACAATTCGGGAGCGGCCCACGTGCGAACCGCCCTGCCGTTTCGGGAGAGCTGGGTGAGTTCTCTCCCCTCTGAAACGCCGGCTCTTTTGGCCGTCGCGCAGCGGAGTGAGGGGCCCTTTCACACGCGGCCCGGACCAGCAGCCACAGACAGTGCACCCATATCATCCGGCGAGGGTTCCCCCCCGAAAAGCGATGACACCTAGCGGACCGAACCGAACCGTCCCGTGCCTTGGGGTGTTGCCCCTCCTAATGCGTCGCCACCTCCGCAGCCACCCTCGACTTCTTGGGAAAAACGCGGGGGAAAATGCCAACGGAAATGAACTGAATCATCGATGTGAAGATTCGCCAAATCCCATCTGTCTGTGAGATTTATTGGACCCCGTGACCTTTTGTGTGGGGAAGGTGACTGGGAAAGGTCACACTATATTTTAAACATGAAAACATGTAAACAGAAAAGAGAGCTGCTCCTGCTAACTGATGATAATTTATTTTAATGTTCACCCTATTTTTCAGGTGAACGAGTGGTCGTAAATAAAGCTTCGGTAATCTCAATATAAATTCCGCATCTCGGCAGAAAGGAAAAGGAAGAAATATTTTATATATAATCTACAGTTCAGATCTCTAAAGGCCACCAGTATAAGCATGCCAAAGAGCTTTCTGTTGGGCAGGTCCTAAAGGAATCTTTGTTCATTTCAAACCTTATTCTTACAGTTACGAATGAATGATTTTCTGTATTCATAAAAGGGCAAGTTCAAATAATTTAAAAAATGTAAATAGTTGAAACTGTCAACCAGATCAGCCATCCTTCAGGTGGAAATATACAAGTAAAACAGAAGGAAAATATAATCTGAATATTTAAAAAAAAAAACTAAATTACAAATAAAATTTATGTAAATTACATTTTAAATAAACTGATAACAAAAACTCAATAAAAGTCAAAACATAAATATAACAGGAAAACATGTAAAAGAGATGAAAAAACTTAAAACCCTCAGGTTTTCCTCCCACAGTATAAAGGCATTCAGATAAGTCTAATTTGAGACTCTAAATTCCCCATGAGTATGAGTGTGTGAGTGAATGGTGTGTGGGCCCTGCGATGGACTGGCAACCTGTCCAGGGTGTACTCCTGCCTCTCGCCAAATGCATTCTGGGATAGGCTCCAGACCCCCCCCCCCCCATCTCTACTTGGCTACACCTGGCTGTACCTGGTTGTGCTCATCTCTACTTGGCTACACCCCCAGAGAGACCCTGGCCAGATATAAGCCGGTTAGATAACAGATGGATGGGCGGGATTTAAAATTCAATTCAATTCACTTTTATTTGTATAGCGCTTTTAACAAAGGAGCTTTGTCACAAAGCAGCTTTACAGAGAACCGGCCCCCAAAGAGTAAGCCTAGGGCAAGAGTGGCAAAGAAAAACTCCCTGACTGATAGCAGGAAGAAACCTTGAGCAGAACCGGACTGCCGCGGGCAGGCACCGGTTTGTTATGGAAAATCAACAGTGGCAGGTGATGCCCAGCTGGTCTAGCTGGTCTAGGGCTGGAGCTCCGGGCCAGGGGGGGGGGTGCTCAGCAAACTTGGGCTAGAGCTGCGGGCAGGTGCCCAGAGCAGAGGAAAACGAGAAAGAAAAAAAAAACCCTGGTAGGGAGTTCAAAAGGTAGATTAGCAAGCAGAGCAGAAGAGACAGAGGTGCCTGCATGCAATAAGGAAAGCCCTGGCAGAATAAGGCTATGGCAGCATAGGGAAACAGAGGCAGGGGCCAACGCAGGCTTGAGACAGTCATCACCAGACCATGACCGGTTCAGCTTAACACAGCACTACCAATGATGATCCAGTGACAGCACTAACCGCTCAGTCCACCATAGACTCTATAGCTATGCCCACCACCCACTCCTGCCCCTCAAATATAGGAGAGACTAAAAAGATATGTTTTGAGCCTAGCTTTAAATAAGGTGATAGTATCTGCGCCCCGAACATGAGCAGGCAACTTGTTCCACAGGAGGGGAACACGATAGGAGAAGGCTCTACTACCTATGGTACATTTAGCTATTCTAGGAAGGAGGCCTGCACCCTGCGAACGGAGTGTTCGTGAGGGAATATAAGGAAGAAGTAAATCATTTAAGTACAAAGGGGGAAGCCCACGTAAGGCTTTAAAGGTAAGAAGTAGTATCTTATACTCTATTTGGAATTTAAAAGGCAACCAGTGAAGCGATGCCCTTTCAGAGAGGAATTTGCACATGCAGACAAAAGAGCATTGCAGTAATCTAATCTTGAAGTAACAAAAGCATGAACTAGATGTTCTGCATCATGTAAGGACAATATCTTCTGAATTTTTGAGATATTTCTCAAGTGATGAAAAGAAACCCTAGAGATGTTTTAATATGTATATCAAATGCAAGATCTGGATGAAGGGTAACACCAAGATCTTTGATTACAGCACTTCAAGTAATGGAGATTCCATCAATGTTAAGCATATAGGAAGACAGTTTGCATTTCAGGGACTTGGGCCCCACTACCATTATCTCGGTCTTATCGGAGTTTAGCAAGAGAAAGTTTTGGGTCATCCATTCCTTTATGTCTGTAAGACAGGCTTTGATCTTTGACAGCTGGACAACTTCATCAGGTTTAACTGATAGATATGTGCATTACATTACATTACAGGCATTTAGCTTACGCTCTTATCCAGAGCGACGTACAACAGGTGCATTAGTTCAAGGTGCAGAGGTGCAAAAGAAACACACTAGAGTGAAGTAAAGATCATAGTGCCAGAAGTGACCACATAGATCAGGACTCCAACCTTGTAGGGTAACCTGTTCAGCAAACAAACAAACAATCCTGCCAAGTACAAACTACCTTGATCGTATTAGCCTAACTAGGTACACTGAGCTTAACTATAGGCTAGGGAAGGGTGGGGAGAGGTGCAGCCTGAAGAGATGAGTCTTTAGTCTGCGTTTGAAGGTAGTCAGATTCTCTGCTGTTCTGACCGCCACGGGGAGGTCATTCCACCAGCGAGGGGCCAGGACAGACAGGAGATGCGAGCGGGAAGTACAGACACGAAGAGGGGGAGGTGCCAAGCGTCCAGAGGTGGCAGAATGGAGAGGTCTGGCTGGTGTGTAGGGTCTGATGATCCTCTGGATACATCCAGAGGATCAACTGGGTGTCATCTGCATAGCAGTGGAAATGAATGCCATGTTTGCGAATAACTTGTCCCAGGGGGAGCATATAAAGAGAGAAGAGCAAACGCCCAAGCACAGATCCTTGTGGTACTCCATATCTAACCCTGGATTGATAAGAGGTATCATTATTAAAATGCACAAATTGATATCGTTGATATTGATATGCTGTTTTGAAATGACATTTTCTAGTATTTTAGAAAGGAACGGAAGGGCAGAGATAGGCCTGTAGTTTGGCTTCTTAAAGTAATCTCAAAGATTTATTAAAATAAATGTCTTTTAAGTCACTATCTATCGCTGCATTGGGTAACACAATGGTGATTGAGCCTATTTTTATATTAATTTATACTATTATTATTATCATAATTCATGATTAAAAAACTTGGTGTCTGTGGCGACATTCCTGGGAAAAAATCACAAGCGGCGCACAGTTGGTGACGCGTTTTTCATCACCCATCAGTGGTTGGTCCGCCAGAGAGGGTAGGCGGAACTAACGCAACAGGCTCGCTCTTCAACTCACTTGTGTGTGAGCGGCGTACTGTTTTTTCCGGTGTCTGCATGCGTTACAATAACAGAGAAAGGGGGGGGGGGGTTGGGGGAGTTACGGAACCTTAAAAAGTTTGTGTGTAACATGAGAGATCATATTATTTGTTGATGTAGATTTCGTATTACATTTAATGACAATGTAACTTTACTAAATTACATAGCTATTTGCACAGCTAACGCTAGCTACCGGACCATGACAACATTAGTTTAGACAACGTTGCGCACAATATCCATCTCTCGTATCAGGTAACGTTGCGTTAGCTAGCTAGCTAGCTAATGTAATTAACACAATCTAATGTTGGCTAATAATTAGAAAAAAACGCTAGCTAACGCTTCCGACCGGTACCGACCTCGCAAACCGTTTCTCGAATGCAATGCTACCTTGTTGCAACGTTGCAGTGTAGCTAACTTAAGGCCAGTTCAGATCAATGATTCGCAACGAGACTGGGTGCAACTTGCCAAATTCTAAGACGACTGATTGTAAACGTTCTAAAACTGCACTTGGCGATTTGACAAGGACGGTCTTTTAAAACCTCAGGGCAGGCAACGGCTCTGCTACTAGCCCGTTCACACCGCTGCAATTTTCTCTGCAACATTCTAAAACCGTTTCGCCTCGTTGCGAATCATTGATCTGAACTGGCCTTAACGTTACCGTTATTTACATTGCCATCAAGTTCATCAATATATTATAACGATTGGAATAAAGCTGGGGTATGTGGAGCAGAGCCGGGTCTGATTTCTGAAGACGTCATGCAGGAGAAAACTAAATAAAAGAATACGGCAGTATGGATTAGCATTGTTATTATTTTATTACGCTTCCTCATATGTTCCTTCAGCCTTTATGCCCTTTTTGATGAAATCTCCTTTGTTTTTGTTTTATTCTTCTTGTTCTGATTGCTAATTTAACACCCAGCTCAGCTTTATTCTCTAACAGTTCAGCTAGCAAAACTGGGATAGGGTCTAGAAGACAAATGGAAGATTTTGAGGAATTAACTATGGCATTAAACTCCATGAGATCTATTGGAGCAAAAGAGTTCAGATAGGCCGCCCGTCCTTCTGAAGATTCTGCATCCGTGCGTTGAGCGGATGGAAGGGCAGACCCTATATGAGGGGTGGTAAACTCCCTGACTGATAACAGGACGAAACCTTGAGCAGAACCGGACTCAGAGGGGTAACCCATCTGCCCATCTGCCGCGGGCGGGCAGGCACTGGTTTGTTGTAAAATGTGAGCAGGTTTTTACCCAGACTGAGGCAGACGGGCCTCTCCAGCACCTGTCCCAGGGCGGCGTTCCTCAGGGTGAAGCTCAGGTTGACTCCGGGACCGGGGTCCTTCAGCGTCACGCTGGTCCTCAGGGACAGGAGCCCGTCCTCCCCGGGCCCGGACAGCTCCTCCCGGGCAGTCAGGTTGCGGCCCGCGGAGTCGGTCCACTGGACCTGGGGCGCGGGGTACCCCTCGCTCTGATACTGCAGGCTGATGTTGCTGGGGTGGACCTGGATGTTGAGCTTGGGCTCGGTGTAGAACGCTGCCCGGGGGAGGGGGGGAAAGCACCTGAAGTTAGTGAGATTTACTGGGGGGGGTCATGTGCATTTAATGCAGTGACATGTTGCAGTGAGTCATAGAGGGCGTCTGAGGGTAATTAAACTGTTGCTGCAATACCGGGAGAAGTCTGTTGATTAAATTTCCATGAATATTGACAGAATACTTTCACTTTGCCAGATATGTCTGTCTGTGAATGGCTACACCTGGCTGTACCTGGTTGTGCTCATCTCTACTTGGCTACACCTGGCTGTACCTGGTTGTGCTCATCTCTACTTGGCTGCACTGGCTGTACCTGGTTGTGCTCATCTACTGCTTGGCTGTACCTGGCTGTGCTCATCTCTACTTGGCTGCATCTGGCTGTACCTGGCTGTGCTCATCTCTACCTGGCTGCACCTGGCTGTCTGCCGTTCTGGGACAGGAAGTTGTCTCACCCGCGTACTCCAGCTGCACCTCCGCTTTGCCATTTCCCAGCAGGCTGTCGACGGAGCAGAGGTAGCGCCCGGAGTCCTGCGGGCCGACCCGGTCCAGCCTCAGAGATGCGTTTCCGGCGCCGAGCAGGGGCCGGAACATCGAGGTGCGGTTCCGGTAGCGGGCATTCTGCTTGTCCAGCTGGTCTCGCCCGAAATAGAAGCTGTGCAGGACCAGGTTGTCCTCCGCTGTCTGCCACGTCACCACCAGTTTCTCCAGATTGTTGCCGAGGCTGGGTGCGTAGCTGCACCCCAAAACCACCGGCCGGCCTCGCACCGCCAGCACCCTCCGCTGCGGGACGCTCACCTCAAAGGCAGCGAGAGACGACCCTGCAAAGGTTTTTAAAAAAATAATTTAAAAAATGTTTTAGTGAAAAGGTGTTCAGATAGTAACACATCACATGAGCTGCTGAACGGATTTCATTTACTGGATATTTCCTGCCATGAAAAGTATGGCGTCAATTTAACGCCAATAATCAGCGCGAGTAGATATTCACTGCGCGAGCACAGAACCACTTTCACGCACGCAAATGTCAACACCGAGAGTAAAAAAATGAGCCACACTGTACGCAATGACGAGTTTTTCTGTGCAGGAAAGAAACCGTAAATTATGGTTATTCATCACACTGACACCTCTTACTCCCACCCAACAGTCACAGAGAAATTGTAGGAGAATTTTGAGACTCCCCATGAGTGTGATGACGTTAAGTTAAGGTATTCCCATCAATGTTGATCAGACTGTTTCCCCCAAACTCTCGATGCTGCATGATAAAAATATATCACATGTATAACTATGCACTCATATAATCAATATGTAATCCAATAAACCTATATCAGTAGTTGCAAGCAAAGCTTATGGAAATGCAAGAAACCACAGTATTCACTGTAGAAAAAAGGCAAATGCAGAAGGCTTAAGAAAAAGCCTAGATTGACGATTGGCGTGGACGTCTGTCGTTTCCTAGACACGACATTTGGGGGCTCGTCCGGGATACGAAAAAGGTATCATCCTTTCGTAAAACCAATCTGGACACTAACACCGAAAATTGAGGGGAAGAAAGCTCTTCAGAAATGTGTTCAACGAAGCGTGAGTGAATTGAGTGTGGTATAAGTAAAAGGACGATATATGTTGTTGTGTTGCAAAGTGTGCTGGAACTAGGAATAGTGTTTAAAAGCATTGTTGCTGCTGAAGGTTTTCACTGTTGCTGTTGTTTTTTTGCAAAGTGTACTGGAACTAGGAATAATATTTGAATATATTTTTGCTGCTGAAGGTTTACACTGTTGCTGTTGTTTTAAAAAGAGGTGCCAGAGACTTGGGAGGAGAGAAACCCAAGAAAGGCCACCAGCTGCAATAGATCTGGTAAAAGCGTGTTTGGGAAAAACACTGTCCTCTGAGGTATAAAGTAAGAAAAAAAGTATTGTTGGTAAGGTAAAATATTGTTAAACTGTGTTTATGCTTAGATTAGATGCTTGTGCTTGCGCAGAACTAAAGTTGTATTGAGGCAACTGAGGTAAAAATTGTGATTTATGTGTATGTACAACTATAAAGGAGAAGGGTGAAAATTAAATGATAAAGTAAAATAAGAAAAGAAACGGGAAGTGGGTAGAAGGGAGAAAATAAGTGAGAAAAAAGGTTATATAATATCTTTAAATAGGGGAATAAAATAAAAGTATAAAGTAAACATAAAATAATGGAAAAAGGAGAGAAAACGCCAGTTGAAATAATCACGGGAAAATATCCTAATTGTAAAAAGGAGATATATGTTCTATCAGGAAAATGGAAAAAAAAGAACTAAAAGAATGGTGACAAAATGGCCTAAAGAGGGTACGTTTGATAGAGAAATATGCGATCAGATGGGAGGGGTAATAGCAAATTATAGAACAGGAGACAAGTCAGAAACAAGAAAGCGAAAAAGAGAACAGGAAAAAAGAATTTTAGGATGGTTTATGTCCGCTTCCCTAGAAAAATATGTAGGAATGAGTGGGGGTCGCAGTGAAGAAATAATTCCTCCTCCGTATGCCCCACAGTCATCGGGACATACGGAAATAAAAGAGAAGGGCGTGTACCCAATAGGCCCGGTAACATCTGCAGTAACAGTGTGTCCAGTAGTAAAAATACAGGTTCAGATACAAGGGTGGGTAGAACATGAGGAAAGTGAGGAACAGCTCGGGATAGAGAGAGCGCGGCTCGAGGAAGAAAAGGGAAAAATAGAAAAAAAGGGTAACAGAGCTAAGGAGAGAGTACAAGGAAGTGGAGGAATTAGAAGAGCTGTTAAAAGAAAAATATAACCAGTATGATGAATACCATAGCCGGTTAATAAAAAAGGCGAAAGAGATAAGAGACACTGAGAAAAAACAGCAAGCGTCTAAAATATGCCAAAAGCCTGAACAGGTGGGGCCAAAAAGAGACGGGGAAACACATAAAAAACGCAAAACTGCGGGGTGGGGAAACATTAGATGGGACAAACTCCCGTATAACACGTGGGAAGAGCTGAAGCCAAAAATTACCAAAAGAACAGATTCCCGAGATAAACCTAAGCCAAGTTTAACAAAAGACACTATAAATAAAAAGCAAATCCCCAAGCAGAGTATGAATTAGAAAACAATGAAGGGGAGGAGGAGTCCTCCCCAGCAGAAAACAGTGAGGCAAGCCAGGCAAGTAATAGCGAGGCAGAAGAGTCAGACGGGGGAGAGGGGCCTGCACAAGGGGGGGGGGAATTTAGCTGGGCGATATCAAAACATAAGAGAAAGACCGCCAACCCGGCGTAACCCAGCAGCAGAAGGATATAGCCATAATGCTAATAACCCCAATACTATAGCACCATTGTTGATTAGGGAAGGGGGTGTATCCCGATACATTCCCTGGCCCACCCAAGATATGCAGAATGTAATAACCAATCTCCCTGATTTGCAGAATGGAGCAGGCCACTGGATCAGGGTGCTGGAGGAGGAGACGACAGGCCGGATCCTGGCTGTGGGGGACCTGAAGGCTCTCCTGGGAAAGGTTGTGGGGATGGAAACAATGCTGGACATATTTGAGCAGGCTGGCTTTGACAGAAACCATGCGAAGTCTCCAGCAGTGGACGGTGGGCCGTTTGATAACGTGCGTGGGGTTGTTTGGACTGCTCTGCGAGCCCTGTATCCCGCACGACCGGACATAACGAACTTAACGGGACCGCCGTTAAAAGACAATGAACTACCGGCAACATACATCCACACACAGTTGCGCAGGTGGAGATTGTTAACTGAAAAGGACGTACAGGCAGATCCCATAATGACCACCCTCTTCCGCAAAGCCATCCAGGAGGGGATGTCACCGGAAGTGGGGCGCCGCCTCGATGAGGTGGTGGGACTGAACACCATGACACACAGAGAATTTGTGGATCATGTGGTGCACGCTGTGGACAGGCAGCGGAAAGAAGGGAAAAAGCTGGAAGATCAAACAAAAGACATTCAAAGGAAGCTACTGCAGTTGCAGCTGGAAAAAGAGAAAGAGGCGAAAAAAGTGGCATCTGTGAAAATACAGAATATGGACAATGAATTCTTTGACTTTGAAGCCACTCCCCTGCCTGAACCACGGAGCAGCCGGATGGTGCCCCAGCCGACGGTGGTCTACGACTTCTCCGGCATCCCTCACCCAGTGGCCATGCAAGGTAATATGAAAGGGGGGGGCACCCAACCGGGTGGGTATCAAAGGGGGGGAGGGCCAGGGAATGGTGGTCAAAATAATCAGTGGAAGGGGCAGTTGAATCAGAATAACAACATGCAAAATAGAAATTGGAATCAACAGAGTTTTCCTAATCAACAGAGACATAGTTTGCTATGGATGTGGTCAGGAGGGGCACATAAAAAGATGGTGTCCAAACACCCAAAGGATGTACCCAGGTAACCAGGGGACCTGGGTATCTAATCAGCCTCAGCAATCGCAGGGTTACCCCAACTTGGCCCCACCTCCCCAGGCTAGGCCCCCATATCAGAGTGGGGGACCTGTGAATTATCAAGGTGCCCAATAGGGGTGCCCAGAGAACCCAGGCAGAGTAGGGCAGCATGTAATGATAACAAACGGGCCAGAACAAGAGCCTATAATAAACGTACAAATCGGAGGAAAAATTGTTGCTATGATGATAGATACTGGAGCAACATGTACATGCATTAAGAAAGAATATGCTTTACATCTGCCACTGTCAGGAGAAGTTATTGTAGGGTTACAGTAGGGTTCTCTGGGAAAACAATGTTAAGCCCGACCACAAAACCGGCATTAATAAAAATAGGCGCAAAAGAAGCAAAATCAGAGGCCGTAATAGGGGATATTAAGACACAAGTAAAAGACCAAGTGTGGTACCGTGGGAAGAGAAATCTCAAAAGTGTGGTGTTGCAATATGTTGATGACTTACTACTATGTGCAGATACAAAAGAACAGTACATAAGGGGGGCAAAAGGGGGGACACAAGGTGTCCAGGAAGAAGCTGCAGCTCTGCTCTCAGAAGACGGGGAGAGCGGAGGGACTGCGGGCGCTGACACCAGCCCAGGGAGCAACAGCACCAACAGTGCCCCTGCGGGTCCAGTGCGAGAATCACAGGCCGGCTTTCCAGTGGAGTGACACGCAGACCGCGTATTCTGGATTGGAAGATATACCAGGAACCTACCACCTACGAGGACTGCAGCAACACATCGTGCTACGAATCAACGTGTTAAGAAATTGTGTATAATAACTTTGTTGGGTCACTTAGAATAATATATACAGCTTTGATATGTATAATCAAATTTTGCGACTGGAGAGAGTGTTGGAGGAACCATGGGAACAACGTTACATTGAGGAATCTGATACATTTGGATGCTGCTATGGCAGCAGGGGATGCGCAGGCACCCAACATAATATACAGGGGTGGTGCACACCCGACACTGTCTGACGCTGAGAATAAGAACACAGCGAGGGGTGTTTTTCGGGGCCATGAGGTTTGACCCCGAAAGGGGGGAATGTAGGAGAATTTTGAGACTCCCCATGAGTGTGATGACGTCACATGTTAAAGTTAAAGGTATTCCCATCAATGTTGATCAGACTGTTTCCTCCAAACTCTCGATGCTGCATGATAAAAATATATCACATGTATAACTATGCACTCATATAATCAATATGTAATCCAATAAACCTATATCAGTAGTTGCAAGCAAAGCTTATGGAAACGCAAGAAACCACAGTATTCACTGTAGAAAAAAGGCAAATGCAGAAGGCTTAAGAAAAATCATACTTACTCACTAAGCAGAAAAAACGAATCAACTAATAATTCCAGCAGATAACACTAACCAAAAACTAATCATATATTACTAAAAATATAATCCAAAAAACTAACAAAACGGTTATGGGCACAATTTGTGTATAAAATGTATGCAAAACTGACAATCGAGGTTCAATTCTGCTGAATTGATCCGGCTTTGTGCACCTGTGCAATAAAGTCTAAACTTTCTGAAGAGCTTGCTGCTGTTGTGTCTTTTCCCTCGTGAAATTGTTTTTTACAGATTGACGATTGGCGTGGACGTCTGTCGTTTCCTAGACACGACAAAATCCAAGTCCTAAAACGACTGCCTCAAAGCCTTTTTTCGGCTGACCATTTTCCCCCTCAGTGTGTGTAAAAAGCAGGATTCAGTGACGGCAGGTGGATTCGAAAAACAGAAGTTACCCCTTTGGGGGGGCGACTATTATTGGTTGAAATACATGATGCACAACGATGATACTTTAAACGATCATTACAACGTTAGCGGGGGAAAAGAACAATAAACCTTGGCTTTCGCATCAGAGCTGAAAGAGTCGTTTTACATTAAACACAGCTAGGCTATTACCGATTAGATTTCCCTTGCAAATATGCACGCCTGTAGGCTACTTGTGGGAACATGATATCAACTGCGAAATCAAACGTGCAACGAAATTTCCACATTGTGCTTTTAAGCACCATCAAGCATATGGCATGCCTGACCATCCACGTCTTTAAGATACGCAAGTTAATGAACTCTTAATTCACTTGTCAATGTTACAGGCATGTACAAACATCATACAGCTATTCGAACGCTATTCCGATTTCTGTGGAGGGGGGCCTGTCCAGGGGGAACGCTTGATAAATATTTCCCTCGAATTAGTAGTAGGCTAATCATATCCTCCAAATTACTTAAATCGTTCCCTCGAATTAGTCATTCACTCGCTGAAATTATTCGCATTCCCAACATAAAACGAAATTTAGCTATCATACCACAGGTAACAAAGAAACTGACAAACAGTCTACAGCTATCGCTATCTCGGTAACTTTACTTGGGCAACTTTCAGTACGTTTCATTAGTTAGCCTTGTATTTGAGTGTAGGCTACGTCTCAAAAAACATTTGTTCACCTTCCGTTAATAGGCTTGCCATGGGAAATTTCAAGTCCAAGAAGGAAACTTACCTGTAAAACGAAGTACAAAACACACGGTTGCCAGGAGAAACATGCTGAACGAGCACAAAGAAATAGCTCATGGACGTCGGATCCAACGGCACCAAGTATAAACAAACGTACGAAGGTTAGGAATTGCACTTAAAATAAAGTATTTGGAGAACAACGTAGCTATAGTCATGTACATAAATATAAACTGCTTGAAAACGCAGCAAATTATACAAATGATTTTACAAAAAAAAAAAAAAAAAAAAAGAGATGAACTAGCCGTATTCCTCCAGGATCATTTCCAATTACATTTGGTATTCACCTTTCAGTCACTGATACAAAGGGCTAGTGTTTAGACCAACCAAAATAAAGCCGTAGGTAATTATAAGCATCAGGTATGCACAGGCGCTCGAGGTGGAAGTGCACACACACGCACGCAAGCACACACAAAGTCGAATGTTTATGCTTTGACGGTCCGTCATATCGAAACTATGCTCGAGACCGCAACTCAATCCAAGCTGTGACCATTGTTTTTACCATATTGTTTTGGATTTGTTGACGTTTGTGGTCTGAAGTTCATAGGCGAGCTACTTGCTGCAAAAAGTAAAAAATAAATAAAAAAACACGATTTACCCCCTTTTTTATATCCAAATTTCGGAAAGACCAAATGTTCTGTGTTCATCCCCATAGTTCCAACTGTTAATGTTAATTCAGCAGCGCGAAAACAAACACGCGCTCTTAGCCTAAGCGCGCGAAGTTGGCGGTTCCTTCTTTTTCCTTGAACGACCTAGACTATAGTCATGTACGTAAATATAAACTGCTTGAAAACGCAGCAAATTACCAAGTATAAACTCACGTATGAACGCACTTTAATACAGATTAGGAATTGTGCTTAAAATAAAGTATTTGAGAACAACGTAGGCTATAGTCATGTACATTAATATAAACTGCTTGAAAAAGCAGCAAATTATACAAATGGTAAAAAAGACGAACTAGCCGTATAGGATCATTTCCAATTACATTTGATGTTCAACTTTCAGTGTATTACAAAATTAAAATGGTGTGGCACAATCCTATTTACACATTCTCCTCAAAATGAGACATCGCCTACACGATGAGTATGGGCTAGTGTGTAGCAGTCAAAAGAAAGCCGTAGGTAATTACAACAGGTATGCACACGCGCTCGAGATGGATTCCATTTTTAAGCGAATGCTTGTGAGCACATGCAAACACACAAAGTCGAAAGTCTGTGCTTGCTGCCACACACACCATCATGGTCCATCATATTTAAACTATGCTCAAGACCGCAACTCAATCCAAGCTGTGACCATTGTTTTGGATTTATTGACGTTTGTGGTCCGAAGTTCATTGGTGAGCTACTTGCTGCAAAAAGTAATAAATAAATAAATAAATGAATGAATGAATGAATGAACGATTTATCCCTTTTTTATACTCAAATTATGTAGGCCTAGTGTCGTGATGACTGCACGTGTTCACTGAGACTAAACAAAAAAAATGAATGCTGTTTTGTAAATGGTTTACTCTTGTGATCAAAGCGTTGATATGAGACAGAGTTCTGAGGCTGTTCTGTAGTAGGCTACTATTACTGTGACCAATAAAATAACAAAACATTGAGGTTGGCTATGATAGTTAAACAGCTGGGCCCCGCCCACCCCTTCAGACGGCCCTGCTCATAGTTCAGCAGCGCGAAGACAAACGCGCTCTAAAATAGCCTGCACGCAGTGGCGCAGCAAGGGGGGGGTGCAATGCAGCCGAGCGCCACATCAGCGGGGGCGCCAAAGAGCATATGAAAAAACGGACACTCTCAGGACTAACGCTAGGAGAATAATGATAGTTAACGAACGTTACCATTATGGATGGGAGGAAGAGGCCTTCGGGCGCCAAAAACCGAAAAAGAAAAATGAAAAGACAGGATACAGAAAGAAAGATGAGAACATCACTGTCAAACTGGATAACCAAACCAACATTACAGGAGGAGCAGGGTGATCAGAGCAGTTCAGAGTCCAGTCAGAGCTTAGCAAATGGAGGCGGGAATACTAACGTTAGGTAAGCAAGCTGACTAAAGTTAGCTAAGGTTAGCTAGCAACTGAAAGATAGTTTGAAAGAAAGTTTTCATACTAATAAATAATAGGATGCTGTGGATATAGCTGAAGTAACATTAACATCTGGCGGTGATAAACAGGCTAACTGAATGCAGGACTGGTGGAAAGAAGTTAGCTAGCTAACTTAACCCGCTCTTTCCTCCAGTCCTGCATTCAGTTGACTTTAGCCTGTTTATCACATGGCTAGCTAACGTTAGCTGTCGATAGCTAAATTTGAATAATGCTCTGCTGATAACAAACCAGCGATTACTAACTAACGTTAGTGTATCACATGATGACACATAGGTTGCATTGCGTGTTTTTAAAGAGGTGTTAATTCGCTTAATTTATCAATATCCCCAGCCAGGAACAGAGCAGAGAGGGTGCTGATGCCAGCATTAACAGTGACGGAGTGACAAGTAATGCTAGTGGAGACTCGGACGAGGCTGGCAGGTAGGCTGTTACCAGGGACATAAGGGCTCAGATGGAGAAAAAAAACAAAACATTTTTTAAACAGTCTTCAACATATGCCATTTTTGGGGACAAAATCGGCCATTTCAAAAAGTGGTGGGGACATGTCCCCAGCGTCCCCAGTGTAAATGACACCTATGGCCGTTACCTAAAAAGCTGATTACACAATCGATTTACTTCCACTTTCATTCCTATTTTGATCGTGAATGCAAGCGCAATTGCATTTGATCCTATAATGATTGTGATGTATTAAAAATAAAAAAGTAAATAAATCTGTTTTATATTGATCAACACTGTTTTTTTCCTGGGGTGGGTTAAGCCGGGCACCCACCGCACGCGTCGCGTAAGCGTCGCGTAAGCAGCACGGCGAAGCAGCACGGCGCGGCGCGTAGCGTGTCTCCACCAAGCGGCCAAAACCAGACTTCGTTTTTGAAGCTCATTTCCTGGTGTTGTAGTTCCTGGTTGCTCACTAGCGCCACTACGGATGGCTCCAGTATAGGTGTTTTCATATCCGGTTTCCATGTAAGTCTACGGTACAAATGCGATCAAAATACAAAGTCAATAATTTTTTCTCACAAGAACAAATAGTCATAATAGATGTATTTTATTCATCTTATGACTGTCCATGGGTCGATTTCATGATTTATTGCGTCATTTGGGCACAGTGCCAATATTTGTTCTGGACCAATGAGGTACAGCTTGCGTCACTTCCGGATTACTGCGGAGGACTGAGCTACAGTAGGGGCTACAATCTGTGGTCACTGGGGTGGGAGGTGGCGTCTCTTGGCCTTGACATTGCGGCTCCGACCACGGTCCACCTGTGCGAAGTCAGAAAATGCAGGCATCCCATTTTGTAGTGGTTTCATTATAGCGTGTGCTATTTACAGCTGAACTAGACGACCATAAAATAATCCTCCTCTGAAGTTTTGCGGTAGCCGAGTTATTTTTACTATTTCCTTTAGCCCACTTAACCAAATAATTAGTTGGCAGAAAGCGTAATCAGCTAACGCTTATTTGCTATATGTGGTAGTCCAGTAGCCTATGCTAAAACAGTTCGCAACTTCGGCTACCAAGCCATTTGACTAGCTAGCTAACCCTAACCGGCAAATATTCCATCTGTCAAACGTGTTTGACGGCTTTTCAGTCGTGTACATTCCGTAAATGTCTACCTGGGCTATGCTGCACGAATGTGACAAAGCTAGAAGCTAGCAAGAAAATAATAATTAGAAATTCAATGTACATTATTTTTGTCTTTATGCAACAGGTGGAAAACTTGCTCTTCAAAGTGCGTTGTCATATTTACACGCCTGTAGATCAGTTATTAAAATACTTGGTAGATTTGTTAATCACCGCTGACAGTGTTAATTTTTATTCGGTAAAAAGTGACTTGCGAACGATCGGTCAGCTAGCGTCACCCAGCAAGTAAACACCACAAACGGCGATGGAGTAGTAGCAGTTAATGGCTCATTAACTGACTGTGGCGAAAACCTACGACGATAACTTGCTTGGTTAACAGCAGGTCTACCAGACAGTTATATGAAAATTAGCCTAGTCAAATCACCAGTAGTCTGCACATCTCTGATTGATTGACCATCAGTGCAGTCGATGTTCTTCCTCTGTAGTTCATATTGCTAATGCGTGAGCTAACCACGGATAGCTTACCTAGCTCACTGGCAAGTTGAAATGCTAGCTAAGCATATTCGTTTTGCCGAGAAACATAAATTGAAGATAACTGAACATAATTGTATTATTAATGTCATACATATAACGTGATTACATGACACAGTACAGTCACGGATGGAAATTAAACTCCGTAAACATTTGATCATATATTTTAAAACATAACGGCAGACAGTCAGCTAGCCTCAAGTTCGTTCTGCAATCGTTCGTTCAGGTTGATGGGCTTTTCCGCACCGGACTGTCAATCACATTGTAAAAATCACAAGACCGCTTAACTCTATGGTTTTGGCTCCAAATCGAGAACATGGCCGCGCCCGCCATTGAGCTTCAAAACGTGTTTTACAGACCCACGGAGAGGCAATGGGTGACGTCACAGTAGCTTTGTCCATATTTTTTACAGTCTCTGGTCTCCACTGGTTCCGTTTGTGTCGCGCAAAGGCTTGCTTAAAGCTCTATATTCCTAGTAGCTCTCGCAGTCTGCAGTGGGATTACATCGTGTATTTCACGTTTGTTCACGACTGTTGATTATGGGTTAAGTGAATACTTTGGTGAGAGACCTTTTTCAGTTTGTTAATTTGGTAATATTTCGTTAACTCGTAAATACGTGAGAAAGTAAACGCTTTCAAGAATTACCATAAACTTAAATCGCAACGTAGCCTGCATAACAATCAATCTCAAACTGTATTAATTTATTTGCTTGGTTAACAAGCGTGCCAATTTCATGAAGAATATGTAATGATCATAATAATAATAAATAATCCGTAATCAACCATTGGGAATTCCCGTGTTGTCTTGTCATTCACGTCAAAACATTTATAGGATCAGATTTAGTAAAATCAGATAATCATGAAAAAGACAGTAACAGTTTAATCTTGAAGGGATATGAACACCACAACGCCATGAACACCGGAAGCTTTGAAGTACAAGTGCAATAAAGGCTTGCTTACAACTTCATTTATAAAATAGGTGCATTTTCATCGGCAAGACCACTAAATAATCAGATTTTTTTTAAAGCTCTGTGGATTATCTGATTTTTATTAACAAGCCCTTTTTGAAAGCACGGCGAACGAAGACATCGGAGAAGTCAAATAGGCTGAGCAATGGTTGGTTAAAAACTACCTTCCAACACTCGAGCTAACAAACCGCTGCTTGGTGCATTCACTACTACCTCATTCTATAGGCTACGTCTTTCTGTGGTGTATTTTCAAATTTACCCCACCCCCTCCGCAAAATAAGACAGCGAAACTAAGTTTGCCTTTTCCCCAGGTTCCAGTTATTTTATTTATTTATTTTTACAAAACGAAAAGGCTTGTATTTTTTTTAGCTGCTTATAAAATATCTGGGAGGTAACTAGGGACACACCCCCAGTAATATAAGGATGAAATATAAATCAGAGCATGTATACCTAGCATTTTAGAGCATATTTCTGTGTATAAACAGGCCATCGTGATGCGCGACAAGCCGAAAAAATAGAACAGAAGCGAAAAACTACGCTTCAGTTCGCTTGTGTCGCGCGAGCTTCGCAGCCGGTACGCGACGCGTTCGCATCTGGTGGAGACGGCGTCGCCCGCTGCCGTTGTAGTAACAGTACTTCAACTACGCTTCAGTTACGCGCGTAGCGCGCTCGCGGTCGATACGCGTGCGGTGGGTGCCCGGCTTTAGGTTGTTGCGCCCCTGCCTAAACGCGCGAAGTTGGCGGTTCCTTCTTTTTCCTTCGAAGTCAATCGGTTAATTTCAGACTTGAGACTGGCCAGGAGAACACTTTACCTGTATCTTAAAGGCAAACTGCGCGCGTGCTGCTTTTCCTTTAGATGTCCCGATAGATGAAATTCCCCATCCACAGGTAACGCTGTGGCTAATGACACACAGGTACTGCATGCCGCATGATCTATATCTGTGTAAAGGTTTCAGGGTCGATTCCCGGGTAGGACACTGCCGTTGTACCCTTCAGCAAGGTACTTAACCTGCATTGCTTCAGTGTATATCCAGCTGTATAAATGGGATGCAATGTAAATGCTATGTAAGAAGTTGTGTAAGTCGCTCTGGATAAGAGTGTCTGCTAAATGCCTGTAATGTAATATCTGATGAAAAACATGTTTTAAACATACAAAAATGCCAAATTACTCACACATGTTGAGCCATTAATTCAAACTGGCAAAATCTACATTACATTACATTACAGGTATTTAGCAGACGCTCTTATCCAGAGCGACTTACACAACTTTTTACATTGTATCCATTTATACAGCTGGATATATACTGAAGCAATTTCGGTACCTTGCTCAAGGGTACAACGGCAGTGTCCTACCCGGGAATCGAACCTGCGACCTTTCGGTTACAAGCCCAGTTCCTTACCCACTGTAAAAAAAAAAATCTATGCCTTCCATTAAAAGTATTGATCTCAAAATTCCGCCACGTTACAAGAAACAATATTAGCCATTTTACCTCACACAAATTAAACATGCTGTGTTCCAAAGCATTGCTAACCAATGTTTCCTGAACTGTTTCAAGTAACTTGGCCCTATGTGTACAAGCATGCGGTACATTAATGGGGCAAACATGTGTGGATAGGTTTGCAGGAGTCAAGATTGATTTGAGGCATCAATATGTTGAATTTTTATCTGTGTTAATGAGTTAAAAAGCTGGTTGAAATGGAAACCATGCTGCCACGACCGCACGTCGGTGTGCCAGCTGAGTACGGGAAATGACCGGACCTTTGCCAAATTCCAGACGGTATCTGTTCGGTATCTGTTCTGGATTCCTCTCACTCTCACTCTCACTCTCACTGGCTCTCAGTAAGTATTAGCGTTGTTTAAATAGCAAATGTACTTGCGCCCATCTGAGTGAATCATCATGACTGTAAGCTTCAATACCTGTTTGTTAGCAAAACTTTCCAGGAAGCTCAGTTTCTGAGAAATACCTTCAAACTATGAGTGAAAGCATTATATGTATCAGTTCATGCCTGGAATTTTGGTCTCATGTATATGTTACATTTAAGAGGATTTGTGTTCTTTATGTTTTTTTTTTCTTCTTCTTCTGTGCACACTGATTGATTGTGTCTCGAAAGGCCATAGGGGCTGGTCACCTTTCTGGTGTTTGACATGAGAAATAATTAAACAAAACTAAATCTACATGGAGGACTGTGGGAAAATTCACTGGGAAAATGAAGACGCAACGCACATTGTAGTGATATAATAGATTCATCGTTGAAAATCCAGACATGAACGAAACAAAACGCTGAGATTTTATTTTATTCACACACTCACACACACTCACTCACACACGCACACACACACACACTCACACACACTGGATAAGAGCATCTGCTAATTGCGGAAATCTCACGAGGTCAGAGGTGCGGCCCTGTTCATTGGCCAACAAGGTGGTAAAGCAACTCAGGAATTTATGGTTCTGAAATTGGGTGATGTCTTTCGGCTGTTAGAACTACAGGCTCATACGATTCGCTTGCTTGCCTTTAAAAACACCCCCCCTCCCGCTTATCCGCCAGCCCAGTGATGAGTTTGGTCATTTGTTCTCACAAGCCACCTTCTCTTTACACATACATGAAGTTACTGTGGATGAGCACCTGGTCACTTTCAAAAGGTATATGTCCCTTCAGACAATTACATGCCAAGAGCCAGGGAAGCAAGGCATGAAAATCTGGTCAGCATGCAATGCCAGGACCAGCCATGGGGGGGGGGCAGGATTTCTGTCCTAGTAACAATTTTTGGTCTCCTCGCCTCCTCGAAATGATGACATCATAAACATGCAACCTCGAAGGACTGTGCTGCAATGCTTGAAGAATAAGCTCCATAAAAATCCCGAACCTGAGGGAGGTTTGCCGTATGGAAAGTGGGAAACTATCATCCAGTGGGGAGCTGCTGTTTGGAACCGTCCAAATAAATACGCCCAAGGTTCCCCCAGCTCTGCTATCAACAAAAGATAAGGGCTCGATTCTCCGCTGAGCGCTCTCCTTCACATAGACCACGTTCCTCAGTCGTATCCAGAAAGGGTTGGTGCATCTGCAAGCCTTTGTTTCAACTGAGCAGGTGCACACCTGATTCCACTAATCGACTACAACAGTCTTTGCCGAGCGTGCACCTTCGATTGGTAGAATCAGGTTCAGTTACGGCTTGGCTGGAACAAAAACCTGCACAAACACCGAACCTTTCTGGATAAGACTGAGGTCTCCTGCTTATTAGAACGTTATTGCACGTTCCAGGGTAACAGTTTGAGAAATTTGATCCTTAAAGAGAAAAAAACAACATACTTTTTTTTTTTACATACATCCACTGTACCTTTATTTCGGAGTGTACAAAATAAATGTTCATTTTGAAACAAGTTTTGATGTTATATGACTATTCTTTCTCAAATAAATTGCTTATTTTACTTAAAAAAAAATGAGGTCTGTAGACTATATCAGAAAGAAGTGTAAAACTTGTGATGACTGGAAATGAAGCTGGTTAAAAGGTGTAACGCAACATTAGGTGAAAATATATGCTTTATTATTGCTTTATAAATAGTTCAAATGGACTGCCTGATT
>NC_057933.1:78361933-78368990 GCF_018555375.3 Anguilla rostrata | reverse complement strand
TGTAAGAAGTTCTCGCGGTCCTTCTCCCCACAAACCACACAATCCCAGATCCGGGACACACACGGTTTTACTGTGCGCTGGTTACATACACAGACCTGCCAACCTGCACGCATTTTGTGTACCAACCACGCAATTCTTGGTCAAAATACGCAGGTACGAAATGCCAGCTGAAACTACCCCAAAAAAAAAAATAAATATTATTACAATTTAATTACGGAAAACAACCAATTAATACAAAACAATACCGTACATTTATTCGGTATTTAAACTACATCCCTCGGATTGAACCAGATGCTACGACCTTGTGCTTGTGGTTCTGTAACCCCTCCCCGACCGACTCAACATCCACTGATACGCAGCGGTACTTTATTATCCACCGTGGCGTAACGCTGCATTGCTGAGGTAAAATGGGAAGTGGGGAGTACATTAACAACATAAGCTTTTTTTTTTTTACATTACAACATAAGTTTCTGTAAATACTTGAAAATGAAAACATATGTTACAATATACAAAATAAATGATTTCCATTTTTATTAAATAAGTGAATGCAGTTCACTTTTGGTTATCAGTTTGTATAAGCACACATATCATATAATGAAATATTAATCATGAAAAAATTGTTTTAAGCAGGTGTACTCAAACTTTTGACTTGAAGGTATATCATAATATAGCCCAGTGCAGTGCAAGCAATATTTTAGAATCAGGTCAAATTATACAATTTTGCCTGATCACTTTAACAGTCAAAACTAGAATTATGAAGAAAGGCTTGTGTGTGCGTGCAAAGCGAAGTGGTGCGGAAGCATGTGAATTAAGCGTTACACTGACTATTATGGTACTCAAAATATTTTCCTAAGGTTGGCAGGTCTGCATACACTCTGGTACACAAACAGCACAACACACCCGGTAGGGGAGGGGCTTAAACGCCACGTCTGTCCCGTGTGCGTCTCTCGTTCTGGCGCCGCGGTCTCGCCGCAGGCAAACCAGATAAAGCGTTACTCCAGCTGCACGTGCGTATTTCACTGCAATCTGCGGCGGCAGGCCAGCTAAACGCCTGCAGATGGCGCTCTAGCCACACCACCCTTCCACACCGTTTCTGAACGCGGCGCATTCATAAACTAGCCAGTGCAGTGCAGTGGTCATCGCGCATCGCTAAAGAGAGAGAGAGTGCACGTGTTCGTCTGCGCTCGCACCAAATCACAGAGGAGGCAGGGAGAGCGCCGGGGTTGAGGTAACGATGAAAAGTTTAAGGCATGAGAATGCAGGAACCCTGATGTATCTTACTGGCATGCCTGGTTGAGAGACAAATTTTCACAAGCGGACGTGACTGCATGAAAACCTCGCAGTTGTGCAAACTCCTGACCCAGAAAGGGCCAGTGGGAGTGTGTGTAAAGCCGTGTTTCCACCGCAGGAACTAGGGTCTAAATTTAGTTCCGGGGGCTTTGTTTTACCCTCCTGCTCGGGGGTAGTACTTTCCGAAAGTACAGGAACCTTTTGGGTGGAGCTTGCAGCGCTGAACATTTCTGATTGGTGGAGACACATTTTTTTGTGTCTATTTTCAGGCGCCATGTTTAAAAATATGCAGGCGCAAACCGATTTATTTTCATAATAACTTCAAATCAAACTTGTATGTTATGCGGCGCAGTAGCCTACTTTTGGTTATAGCCTGCCAACGTCTTGGAATTATAACGTGTGCTCTTCTGTTCTTTCCTTGCTTTAGTATTCGTTTTATAAAATGCTAAGCATTCGTGCTGGGACACCATATTACGTACTAAAACATTCAAACGGATTAATTCGGTTGCTGAATATTTTCTTCCGGATTTTCTTTGTTAGCCCGTTGTAATTGACTCAAAACGTTTGATACAGTTATGTGAGGTATGCGGTAGTTCTGCGTAATTCATATTGGTGATACAGTAAAAGCAAACTGGAAATCACCTTCCGCACTTTTTGTCAGGGTAAAATAACAGGTTAATTCGAGTAATCGTACCTTTAGCTTTTTCAGACTGCCGTAATTTTACTCTGCCATTCTTCAATTCCACAAAAAGACCAGGAAGACTATGGACTAATTTATGGTGCATGGTTCGCATCTGGAGGGCACACTTCGCTGCTCGGCTAGCAGTAACTTCGAAGGAAAACAAACGGTGGCTGTACCACTACTAATTTAAATTTTCACGCAAGTTCGAGTTTTCGTTCTATTCTTGTCATTTTGCGATTAGCCTATATAGAATTGACGACGAGAAAGTAATCAAACAGCAAATTGTTTACAACGTGTGCATGTTTTCTGCTGTTGTTGCCAGTTATATTGGAAATGTGAATGCATTCTGTCGTGAAAAGACATGAAAGCGAATGTTCGCATAAAAACATAATGAATGTGTTTGAGAGGATATATAAAACAGTTACAATCTGACTATTGGTCTGTTATATCCTATTTGTTGCATAACGGTCAAAGTTCAACTACCAACGACAGTTTTGCTTGACAACGGTAAAATATGCCCAAACGGCTGCAGAAGAATATTTCAATTCCATGTGATTAAATCGATAAAAATCAATAAATACAAAAGTAACCATATATAATCATTGTTGGTAACCCGTTGTATATAAGTGGAATAAACTCCTCCGGGCTGTCCCGGTTATTAGAAAATAATGTAGGCTACTTCGGTGGTAGTATGGGGTTACAGAAGAAATAATATGACAGATGGACCGACGACAACGTCGCTTTTTCATACGTCAGTGGGCTAATTTGCCTTATCTTCGCGGGACTTTAGACCCCGGTGGAAACACAGACAACCATTGGCTGAAGGAACCTTTTAGTTCCTGGTAAAGTAGTTCTGGGGACTGAAAGTTCCGGGTAATTTTGGTGGAAACGCGGCTTAAGACTCTTTTAATTCAACATGCTTAAAACCTAAATCACAAGACTCAAATTCAACTATGAATCGATTTAGTGAAAGGGTGCTCAGGTAGTAACACATCACATGAGCTGCTGAACCGATTTCATTTACTGGGTATTTCCTGCCATGAAAAGTATGGCGTCAATTTAATGCCAATAATCAGCGCGAGTAGATATTCACTGCGCGAGAACAAAACCACTTTCACGCACCAAGAGTAAAAAAATGAGCCACACTGTACGCAATGACGAGTTAACAAAGAAACCGACAAACAGTCTACAGCTAGCCTACAGCTGTCGCTATCTCGGTAACTTTACTTGGGCAAGTTTCAGTACGTTTCATTAGTTAGCCTTGTATTTGAGTGTAGGCTACGTCTCAAAAAACATTTGTTCACCTTCCGTTAATTAGGCTTGCCACGGGAAATTTGAAGTCCAAGAAGGAAACTTACCTGTAAAACGAAGTACAAAACACACGGTTGCCAGGAGAAACATGCTGAACGAGCACAAAGAAATATCTCATGGACGTCGGATCCAATGGCACCAAGTATAAACAAACGTACGAAGGTTAGGAATTGCACTTAAAATAAAGTATGAGCAAAAAGTATGAAAAAAAAAGTAAACTGCACGTGTTCACTGAGACTAAACAAAAAAAAAATGAATGCTGTTTTGTAAATGGTTTACTCTTGTGATCAAAGCGTTGATATGAGACAGAGTTCTGAGGCTGTTCTGTAGTAGGCTACTATTACTGTGACCAATAAAATAACAAAACATTGAGGTTGGCTGTGATAGTTAAACAGCTGGGCCCCGCCCACCCCTTCAGACGGCCCTGCTCATAGTTCAGCAGCGCGAAGACAAAAACGCTCTAAAATAGCCTGCACGCAGTGGCGCAGCAAGGGGGGGTGCAATGCACCCGAGCGCCACATCAGCGGGGGCGCCAAAGAGCATATGAAAAAACTGACACTCTCAGGACTAACGTTAGGAGAATAACGATAGTTAACGAACGTTACCATCATGGGTGGGAGAAAGAAGCCTTCGGGCGCCCGAAACCGAAAAAGAAAAATGAAAATACAGGATACAGAAAGAAAGATGAGAACATCACTGTCAAACTGGATAACCAAACCAACATTACAGGAGGAGCAGGGTGATCAGAGCAGTTCAGAGTCCAGTCAGAGTTTAGCAAATGGAGGCGGGAATACTAACGTTAGGTAAGCAAGCAGACTAAAGTTAGCTAAGGTTAGCTAGCAACTGAAAGATAGTTTGAAAGAAAGTTTTCATACTAATAAATAATAGGATGCTGTGGATATAGCTGAAGTAACATTAACATCTGGCGGTGATAAACAGGCTAACTGAATGCAGGACTGGTGGAAAGAAGTTAGCTAGCTAACTTAACCCGCTCTTTCCTCCAGTCCTGCATTCAGTTGACTTTAGCCTGTTTATCACATGGCTAGCTAACGTTAGCTGTCGATAGCTAAATTTGAATAATGCTCTGCTGATAACAAACCAGCGATTACTAACTAACGTTAGTGTATCACATGATGACACATAGGTTGCATTGCGTGTTTTTAAAGAGGTGTTAATTCGCTTAATTTATCGATATCCCCAGCCAGGAACAGAGCAGAGAGGGTGCTGATGCCAGCATTAACAGTGACGGAGTGACAAGTAATGCTAGTGGAGACTCGGACGAGGCTGGCAGGTAGGCTGTTGCTCATGGACCCGCCCGCGTGCTGTAACCACTCCCATAATGCACAGCGCGCAGCACGCCACATTTCAGTTTTTGGGTGTTTGGGCGGGGATCTCACTTCTTGTACTTTCCTGTTTCAAGAAACCAGTTACTTGACAAGAAAGGGGAAGAGGCAAGAGTGTGTACGATCATCCTTTCTAAAGGATGTAGCGTGTGAATCTTCTCTTTCTGATTAATTGGGGGAACTATTATTATTATTATTATTATTTTTTTATTTTTTATTATTATATTTCTTTGAGAACCTTATTTTAAACAGACACAGGTGTTGGCGTGTCATAAGCACACACATGCGTGCTTTCTGGTAGCGGAATAAAAATGTTGAGCAGTAGAACCAAATGCTTGTAGGCCCCCAAAGACGTTCGGCCTGAGAATCCATACTTTCGCCGGACAAATTGCATTCCGCGTCTCTGTGTGAAAGACTGAGATTTTTACCCCTGAAAGAAGGGCTTTTGCCCCCCTTGCAACCTCTGACATTTCATGGAGATGGGTGACACACTGTTGTGTGCAGGGGTGCCTTGGTTAGTTTGCTTTGCTAAACATTGCTAAGCTCAAAATTGCCTGGACACCCATTGGGTAACCCCCCCCCCCCCCTCCTCCACACCTTGCTGCAAGGTTTGGCAGATGTAGGGAAACCTGCCCCCCCCCCCCCCTTTCAGGGTCTGGCTGCTACAGACTTATTTAATATTTAATTTTGCTCATCTTTCATACAGAAATGCTTTTTCAGGGGACATGCAAACTTGCCTTTCTGCTCAAACCCTCCCACCACTTGAAGGTTTTTTTAAAATATTAATATTAAATAATGATAAAGAAAAAAAAAATACAAATGATGTATTGAAAGCAGATGAGAGATGGAATTGCACATTTCATTTCCATTTCCTATGGAAGCTTTTTTTTTTTTAACAAAAAAAAAACAAAAATATTTTGTATTTTTTTATAAATAAAATGTTAACCCAGAGCACTGGTGTGTGGAGACTTTATTTGGGACATTGTCTGTAAATCTCATGGGGTGTATATATTGGTCACTACGCAACACTGCATAAAAAGAGATAAATCTGAACCAGAAAACTCCAGCATACACCGCTGAACTGTGGAAGTTTCTGTTATTTGCTGTCCGGAGAGGTTTAAATTCTACCGGTTCCGGATATAAACCATTCACTTTGCATGGGGAAGACGGGAAACTTCCGTGTAAAGCCATCAGTTGCCTTGCTGGCTAATCCCCTGTGGTACTCCGCCTGGAAACATTTTCATACCCGAGGGACATGTGCATTTCACACCTCTGTGACACTCCTGACACAGTGCTTTCCCCCCCTGCTGGTAACTAGTCTCCAAACTGCCTCGCCTCAGACCCGATGAGAGGTGAGAAGTGACATGAGAAGTACCGGATCGCAGCCGAAGCGTCGGTTCTTTTCCGAATCCAAGCGCGCAATGAAACTCCGCACGTGAAAGGCACCCCCCCCCCCCCACCCCCCTCCCCCCTCGTTGTCTGAACACACGAACAGACCTGGAGGGAGGAGTCTAACCGTCAAGGCTGGATAGTGTGGGCGTCTGTTACGCTACCTCTCGCACGGTGAGCTCAACGGCAGCTAGTTCCCCCTCAGACGGGCGCTGTTTCTGCTACGCGCGACCCTGTTCATTCCTTAGCCTAGCGCACCAGCTCCGAGGCCCTGATCACAATCCGCGGTGTTGTCTGTCTTCAACTGGGAACCCCAGATTACACACAATTCAACCGAGCGCTGCGGGAATGGGAAATGCAAATACCAAATTGTTACTTTAAAAAAAAAACATTTTGCCAGATGGGGAAAAGACCATAGGACTGAAAAGGCAGTGTTACGTTTCCTGTGCCATTTGCATTTATCTATTACTTGTTTTTTACTGAAGGGTTTAGGATTTCGCCAATTCAGTGTTCAGTTCTTCATCTGAAAGGCAATGAAAAAATCCATGTCTGTAAAACCACAAGGATATGATTCATTCTTGGAAGTATACTTTACTTCTCAATAAAGATGAACAATAAAATTATTGTGTATAACTGAATAAATTTATTGAAATTCTGCGATTTGTATTTGTAATTTGTACAAAAACATGAGTAGATTATAACCATGTGGCTGGCAGAGTAAATACAATTAAAATTCATGATATGTAAGAAAAATTGAAAAGCTTACACAATTATTTTACCACATTATTCCATAATTAAATATGAATTATTCCGTATCATCTTCAGTCATTTTACCAAAGTAACCTGTACCTCCACCATGACGTACTAAAAAACAATACTTGGTGCCAGACCTCGGTGTCAAATACCTATTTGTTTCGAATTCTGTGCTCTATTGATCTTGCTTTGTGAAATTGAGCCTGCCGATATGACCAGAAGGCAGGGTTTGCACTTTTTTGAGAGTATTTCATTGGTTCTAATACACCAGACAAGATCAGCAAAGTTT